>NC_091754.1:30831904-30951904 GCF_043380555.1 Nothobranchius furzeri | reverse complement strand
AGAAGCGACGCAAACACAAAAAGGAGAAGAAAAGAAAACTGATCTGTGATGTGTTAACGGGAATTCCTGCTTCCAAGGCCACCGAGGGTTCAGAGGGCAAACTGAGGACCGGGGGTTCATTACCACCCACCCACCCATACACACACACACACACACACACACACACACACACACACACACACACACACACACACACACACACACACACACACACACACACACACACACACACACACAAATCAGCTGATAGACTAATATAATCCAGGTGGAGTGTTTGGATTAATACCTTAATACGCATGTGTCGGACACAAGGCCTGCGGGCCAGATGTGGCCCGCGGAGCATTTTTATGTGGCCCGCGAGATAAATATCAAAAATATATTAAAACTGACCCGCTGGTCGATTTTACCGCAAAGACTACAACTCCCATGATGCTTTGCGGCGTTAGTAAGGAGCTGAAGCGCTCCCTCCTTTGTGTTTTTTTCATCGTCTGCTGCCGGTGTCTGCAGCTCCGCTGTCTCGGACAAACTAAACACTCCTCTCACTCAGCGCCGAGTTTACTCAGCTATTCGCCGACATTGAAGCCCAGAAATGGAGATTTTAACCACTCAGTAATGTGTTCACGACTGAAAAAGAAAGTTTTGCAACTAACTTCCAGACAGAGCTGATATAACTCCGGAGAGCTGTGACACGTTCAAACCAGCATGACTCTGTGGCTGCTGTAGTTTTTATTTTTCCTCCCCGACACACAACAACGTGGTCAAGCTGCTCAGACATGTTCAGCAGCACAAACCTATGTGAGCACCTGTTGTAATCTAATCTTGTCATTATTATGATGAAGATAAACAAAACAACAGGAGTCTCCTCCTCAGCTCAGATCAACCCCATGCAGGTATCTGGCTGGAACAGGTGAGCATCACAGTAAACCAGTGGAGCAAACTGAGCTTTAAATTTGTTGGTTTTATGCTCTTTTTCTGCTCCAAAACATGAAAGTTAACAGGTGAGATATTGCATTTTCATTTAAGATAAAATGATATTTTTATTTTGTTGTTGACCCGTGAGAAAAGATTTAACCTACAGTAAAACAGGAAGTGGAAAGGCTGCAGATAGATGAATAGAAAAGAAAATCCCTTTATTGTTCCTCAGTGGGGAAAGCTAGATGTCACAGCAGCGATGACACTTATTACAGGAGAAAAAAAGAAGAATAAAAAATAAGAAAAATGAATAAACATCAATCCTGAATAGATTTTAAAAATGCTGAATATACCACAATTAATGAATACCACTGATGCGTTGTATTTAAAACTGACTTGCTCGTGTGTAATTTGGTTATTCCACATTCAGTGTTAATGCAAAAATAAGTTTGTTTACAAATTAAAATGTTCTAAATTGCATATATGTTGATAAAGAAAATGTGCAAATTTGCAGTCACTTTTTCAAAAAATATTAAGTTTGGCCCGCAACTTCGTCCCAGATTTTCATTCGCATAAGGAGACGTGGATGTGAGACCATGAACAGCTAACACAGAGTTTGCACATTGGATCGCGCATGCGACTGCATCATCGGAGAGGGGAGAGCGGGCAGCAGAGGGCGACAACGTCCTCCGCTGCCCACGGATAAACGGAGTAGGAAGTGACGCCACCATCAGCGTCAGCTCTGAAGATGTTTGCAGACGCAAACGAAATGTCAGCAAGGTAAAGAAAAACCTTATCTATGTTTAAAAAAGAACCAAAAATGGAATTTGAAGACAAACACAGCAAGAACGTACAAAAGATGTTTAAAGAAAAATCAGTGATTATTTGCTCAAAATGAATGCTGCTTTTTATGTTTCTGAGGCCCTACTAATCCAGAAAAGCTACTAAATTAAGGCCTTGAGAGGTTAACATTACATTATTAAATTATTATTGTTTGAATGCTGTTAAGCAGCTTTTTCGAGTTATTAAGCTTTTTCTGCGAAAATTTTCCCATTGAAATGAATGGGATTCGTCAATTTTCAGCAAATTCCTATCACTTTTTTGACCTAAAATTGTATTGGGTTCCTTTTAACTTAGAGACTTCATTCAAAGTTTAACAAACTCACAAACTTTCCTGTTTAACATATTAACGAGGCTTTTTGATATCTTTTACGGTTTTTCTAAAATCGCAGGTAAAAGTTGAGGTACGACTTGAAATTTTCAGAAAAATTCACAAAAGTTATAATGGGGAAAGATAGGAGCAGTGACCCTCCCTTGCTCCATTTCTGGCATTGTACCGAGAGAATAGTAGGTCCGATTGAAATGAGACACACACTGGCTTACAGCTAACAAATATACCTTTGTCTTGAGATATAATCCATGACTGTACCCCAAACATTGTGGTCATATGGTTCATTTGTTTGAGAAATTTCAAATAAAAAAAAATGTCTCTCACCACTCTAAACTGAAAATTCCGCACTCTAATTTTTGAACTTCACATCTTCTGTGAACAACTCTTTACTACCCCCAGACTGTTTGGACTACCAAAACAAATTATAACTCAAAAAGTAGGAATTTTTGTCAGCTTTTCAGAATGGATTTCATTTTATCTGTAAGTGTTACCGTTCTTTCGCTACAAGCCTCAGAAAGAGGAGAGACCCAGATTTTCCCTCATTGAAACCCATGTTAAAGGAACAGAGATTTTCTCCTCTGATCGGCTTCAGACAGCTAAAAGTTTCTCGTTAAAGCTTCTAGACAATTCATGGTAGGCACATAAAAATGGGCACAGATGACCAACAAAGACTTCTGCCGCTCACGCTTTTTGAAATTTTCAATTCGGTGCAGTACTTTTCGAATGGTGATGAGAAGTTTGACAGGTCCAATTTCACTTCTGAAGGACAGATTTAAAGGCTTCTCTCATTAACAGGAGTACAGCTGCAGGCCTCCAACAGCCAGGGGAAAAGGCGGGAAAACAGTGCTGTTCTCTGATTGGTTGAGAGTGTTCAACCATTTTCTGTCCAATCAGGATCCAGCACCCACTCATATGACACATCAAATCGACCAGTTTGGTCTCAGGAATCTTGTATTCAATTTTAAATGCATTATCTGTTACCATGGCAACACAAGGAACTACATATCACTTTAACCAAGTCTCATAGGAATGATTATTAAAAAACTGAATATTGAGCCAATAACAGACTCCTGTTTTTGATCTTTTTGAACTATCTGTACTTAAAACTAGGAACAAGTTCAATTTGATTGACCGTAAGAAGGTGGGAAAGTGCTCCGCTCCCACCCAGCCCCCTGATTGGTTGAGAGAGGTCAATCATCTTCTGGCTAAATGAAATTACACACCCACACATGTGAGACATCAAATCGATCAGCTAGGCCTAAGGAATCCATCCATCCATCCACCCAACCAACCATCCATCCATCCATCCAACCAACCAACCAACCAACCAGCTCTATACACTTAAAACTAGCAGCATAGCTGTCATTTTAACACTAGTCAGAAGGCAGGAACCACCCCCTCCTCCTTCGCTGCTCTCTCATTGGCTGAGAGTTTTCAATCATCTTCTGCCTAAAAGGAAATGTGCACCCACACATATGGTACATCAATTCAACCTGCTTGGTCCCAGGAGTGTTGTATTAACTTGATATTGTGTTCTGCGTTACCATGGCAACGTGCTTAGCAACAACATTTTAGACACAACTGTGTCAACATACTTTAATATAGAAATGTTATTCAAAGTTTAAAAGAGTCATGTGACATTGTACATTGTTTTGTTAATGCAGACTCCTGTCATCTGTTACCATGGCAACACAAGGAACTACATATAAATCCATACATGCTTCTATCCATCCATCCATCCATCCATCCATCCATCCATCCAATAAACCATCTAACATCCATCCAACAATCCATCCATTATTTCATTCATCCAACCATTCATTCATCCCATATCAAATCTGAACATATGTTAATCTATCAGTTTCAGATATCAGCAAATATTTCTAAATTCACAGTTCAGCCAATTGTAAAAATGTACCCGTTAAACTATTCTCATTCAAATGCCAGCTGTTTAACATTTCAAATTTCGAGTTTTTAATAAATGTTCAAAGATTAAAATTTTTCTGCTGTTTAGCATTTTTTATCCATTCTTCACTTATATTCTGAGCTTTATTACACTTGTTGGTGATTTTTGCTTCTAAATCTTTAAATTCATCAAGCTCATTTTGACAGTTTAGCTTAGTTTCACCTTCACTTCAGCTATTCAGCAGCTTCAGCAATCTGTTTCTGAATTCTGCTTATGCTACTCATTTCAAAGTTCAAATAAATATCAAAATTAAACTGTTAAACTAGTCCTACTCAAACAACAAGTGTTAAGACATTTTTGCTGTCCAGATTTTTAAATAATGTTCAGATTTCAGTTTTCTGCTGTTTAGGATTGTTTTCTCCGTTCTTCACTTTTTGTGCATTATTTACATTTTGGTGCTTTTTGCTTCTAAATCTTTCAAAACATTCAGCTCATTTTAACAGTTTTGCTTAGTTTCAGCTTCAGCAATTAGTTTCTGAATTCAGCATATGATGCTAATTTCACGGTTCAGCTAAATGTAAAAATTAAACTGTGAAACTAGTCCTACTGAAATAACAGGTGTTTAGACATTTTAGCTGTCCAATCTTTTAAAACAGTGTTCACAGATTTGAGTTTTCTGCTATTTAGGATTAGTTTTCTTGATTCTTCACTTACTTTATGTGCTTTTTTTACTTCTTGGTGCTTTTTGCTTTCACATCTTTCACTACATTCAGCTCATTTGACAGTTTAGCTTAGTTTCAGCTTACTTCAGCTATTCAACAACTTCAGCAACCAGTTACCAAATTTAGCATATACTGCTAATTTCACAGTTCAGCTAAATGTAAAGATTAAACTGTTAAACTTGGCAAACTGAAATAAGTGTTTAGACATTTTAGCTGTCCAGATTTTAATTTAATGTTCACAGATTTAAGTTTTTTTTTTTTTTTTTTTTTTTTTTGCTATTTAGCATTATTTTTCTCTATTCTTCACTTACTTTTTGTGCTTTATTTGCTTGTTGGTGCTTTCTGCTTCTACATCTTTCAAGACATTCAGCTCATTTTGACAGTTTTGTTAAAGAGCAAGTCACCCCCAAATCACTTTTTTTTCTGATAAACTATATAAAGGAGTGAATCATGCTACAGACACGTGTAATCAATAATTTGGCAGTTCAGTGCATCTTGGTTAAAATTCAAATATTCTGCCTAAAACTGTCAGTGTTGCGCTGTCGTCAGGGAAAAATTCTGCACTGTATTTGAATTTAAATCTGCCACCGCTATTGGCTAAGAGTTATGCTATGATGTCATCTGGTACATTATGATGTCATAATGCCATTGTGAGCCTGTGTGTGTGTGGATTTGTTAGCAGCTCCGCCCTCTCGGTCTGCCAAGCAACAGCATTTGTTGCATTTTTCAAACATGAAGTGGGAGTGAAGTAAGTTTCTTGTAGGGGGTGACTTGCTCTTTAGTTCAGCTGTTCAGCAGCTTCAGCTTACAGTTTCAGCTATCCAGCATTCAAACAGCATTTTTGCCATAAATGCAATTTTTCTAGTTATTTTCTGTCACACACACACACACACACACACACACACACACACGCACGCACGCACGCACGCACGCACGCACGCACGCACGCACGCACACACGCACGCACACACACACACACACATAAAGCAGATCATTGGCTAATGTATTCTCATCACACCAATTTTGCCATAAACCAGATTGAGTTTTATCCACAAACTTGTACAAATTCAACATAGTTAATTAAGTAATTCATTTATTTCTATGTTTGTTTCAGTTCTGAGACTGACACTGGCTTCCAAGCATTACCTCTCCTATGATGTGGTAGGTCAGGGTGTGCTTGAACATACTGACTTGTATACAGATTAGTCTGATGCACAATGTGATCAAGCAGCTCATCAGTCAGGAAGAGCTCTAGGAACTTAGCTGGCACATCACAGTCTAGGTCTGCAGCAGCATCTCTGGGTCCAGAGGTTGCAGTGAAGGGGAAGTTGTTGGGTTGCCAGCCGGCCTCATCCCAGTCCAAATCCTGCCCTCGACTTCTGCTTGATGCACGGCCTGTAATAATCGCGCACACACACACACACACACACACACACACACACACACACACACACACACACACACACACACACACACACACACACACACACACACACACACACACACACACACACACACACACACACACACACACAGACACACACACACACACACACACACACACACACACACACACACAAACACACACCCTAACCTCTTTTCTTTGCAGTATCCAAAGATGTGGTAGGGGGGAGCTTTTCTGGGTGCACTGCACGATCTGTAAATTGAAAATATCTTCAAATAATAATCCAAAGTCCAATCATTGCCATTATAAGTCTGTAAATACAAGCTGGAAACAAGTGTTGGGGAGATTGTGACATTAATGAAAGTAGGGGAGACGGGTAAGCAGGAAGAAAATAATGATGTGATCACTGCAATCAAATAACACAGCCATTAGCTGTTAGCTAGCTGTTACGTTACCTTCTTCATTTTTTCTATTGTGTCTGGTGAAGCATCTCTGCTGCTCCCGGTTGGTCCAGACGGCAACCAGCCACCTGACGAATCAGGATCAGGTTCGCTAAAATGACCTGAGTCCGAACTGTCTGCTGAAATCAACGTCTCTGGCTGAGACGAAACATGCTGTGACCTACGCCTTTCGCCTCTGCTTGGCCCAGGTTGGTTGTCGTCTTTTCTCTCGATAGGAGCACGATGCAAAGATTTGCTACCGCGACACAGACTTTGTTGAAGTGTGAGCTGCATAAGATTATCTGCTTTGCATCTCACCTTAGGCAAAGTGGCTTCCCAAATCTAGCTCCTATTTCATAGATCTTCCTGATCACGTGATGCGTCACTGTCACTCACACAGGTGAAAATCATTTTTAGAGGATTGGTGTTTACTCTCAGGGTGCGCAAACTTGTTCCCTACCACCGCCAGTTTAAAAATGTAAATGGCAGTGCACGAGTTAAGAGCAAGTCACCCCCAATCATCCCCAATCATCTTTTTTTGACGATAAAACTACATAAATGACGGTCTATTTATGCTGTAAACGTGTACAGTCAATAATTTGGCACTTTAGTGCATTTGTGTTAAAATTCAAATATTCTATAATAACAACTGTCATTGTTGTGCACAGAAATTAAATCTGCCACCGCAATTGGCTAAGAGGTATCCTATGATGTTAGCTGGTACATTATGATGTCACAATGCTGTTGTGAGCCTGTTTGTGTGTATTTTTTAGCAGCTCCGCCCTCTCGGTCTGCCGGGCAACAGCATTTCTTGCATTTTTCAAACAAGAAGTGGGAGTGGAGTAAGTTTCTTGTACAGGGTGACTTGCTCTTTAAATTCAGTCTCTTCATTTTGTTTGCTTATTAAATCTGTTCATGAGCCTGTGATGCAATCCTGCAACTGCATCACAGTACCTAATGTACCAGCTACTTCATTTTGGTATGTATGAGCAACACATGTTTGGCATGCCACAGCAGGAATTTTATTGTTTTCTTGTTTTTGTTTGTTTTGTCTGTCTTGTTTTAAGTTTAGCTCTCCTTGTGCTTTATGTCCTTGACTTGCCTTGTTTTTAGTCGGTATAAGGTAGGAGGACCCACTTGAAAACGAGGTGGTTCAACTGGTTTTATTTTTCTAAAACATAAGTGAAAAATAATGAATGAATGAATGAATGAATGAATGAATGAATGAACGAATGAACGAATGAATGAATGAAGGTCCTGGGTTCGTTTCCCTGCCTGGGATTTTTCTGCATGGAGTTTGCATGTTCTCCCTGTGCATGCGTGGGTTCTCTCCGGGTACTCCGGCTCCCTCCCACAGTCCACAAACATGACTGTTAGGTTGATTGGTCTGTCTAAATTGTCCTTAGGTGTGAGTGTGTGTGTGCATGGTTGTCCTGTGTGTCTCTGTGTTGCCCCTGTCCAGGGTGAACGCCGCCTGTTTGCCCATTGAATGCTGGAGATAGGCACCAGCCCCCTGCGACCCTACATGGACAAGCGGGTTCAGATAATGGCTGGATAGATAAATAAATAAATAAATAAATAAATAAATAAATAAATAAATAAATAAATAAAATGTGTGTTTATGTTTGTGTGTGCCTGTGTGCTATAAATATTTTCACTGGATTAGTTGCACGTCAGTTTATACGATCCACGGTCTGGACCGAAGCCACAAGTTTTCAGCTGATTCTCAAAGGCTGCTTCACCTTTCTTTGCACACACACACACGCACGCCTACACACACACATGCATGCACACACGCACACACCATGCATGCACACACACACACACATGCACGCACGCACGCGCACACACACACACACACACACACACACACACACACACACACACACACACACACACACGCACACGCACACTCAAAGCTTATCTGACAGCTCAACTCACCCCCACCCCACCTTCTGAAGCCTACACAGCCGGTCCCTTTCTGCTGACCAGCAGAAACTCAGAACGCTTCAACCCAAGGACAGTGTGTGTGTGTGTGTGTGTGTGTGTGTGTGTGTGTGTGTGTGTGTGTGTGTGTGTGTGCATGTGTGTGTGTGCGCACGGGCGCGTTTGGGGTTTCTCGGGGCACGGCTCACTCCTCCTCTCCTCCAGCCTGCTGGAATGCCAAAACCAGCCGGCAGGGTCAACTCAGGAGTCAAAACACTTCAGAAGAACGAGGAGAAGCCAGGCGGTGTTGTGCATTTTTATCATACGTTACACGATTCTGAACCACTGAATAAATCACACAGACCCTAGTCTGAAACCAGAAAGGAGCTCTAATGCGATCTCATGAGTAAGATCTGTTCCTAAAGGCGTTAAGAGGCAGCAATCAGGTGAAACCCAGACATGAAAACAGCCAACCCCAATTTCCTGTCAGCTTGTCATGAAACTGGTCTTTTCACATTTGATGTGAATAAATGAAAGCCTCACATTCTTTGGTTAAATCCCTGTCTTTTATAGCAAATGATGTAAATAAACAATGGTGTCAAAGTTTTGGTCAAGTATTGAAAATTTGCTCCTTTCACTGACGTTTGGCTCAGTGTTTGGAAACTCAACAGAGGTATCTTTGTTTTTGTGTTTGCTAAAGTTGTTCATCTGCGGAGGTCCTGTTATCCTTCTGCCTCTTAAGGACATTTGTCAATATTTATCACATTCCTGCTCCTTTTAGTCAAGCACATTGCTTTTGGAATGTCCATCAAAGGAGTTAGCATCAGAAAAAAGTGTGAAGCTGGTCAGTCATTTTGGTTGGGACAAGAAAATAGAACCAGATACCAAACTGACTAACATAAATTATTTAAATAACATAAGATTCTCATTCAATCAGTTTTTTGAAAATCATAGATTTAGAAGAAGAGAAAAAACACCTGAGAAAGATGTTCTCAAAATGTTTGCAAAATGCATATGTGTGTTTGCGTTTCTGAATGTGTGAGATTTGGGTGGTGCATCCACCACCCTGAGTCCTCTGCTGGGAAGGGCACAGCCCATTCCTCCTGTGTGCAGGTGTCATGGCTGGACCTCTGCATTTGCATACATTTGCATGGTGTCAAACGGAGCTGCTGCTGACAGCTTCCAGAGCCGACTGTCTTCCTGGACCACGGCCCAATCCTGTCGGCATGGTTACGCGGCACGGTAAAATGTGGTACGGTGGGCTCACGGCCAGGCAGATCAGCCTCAAAGAAAGCTGCAGTGACGTGCTGTTTAGTGGACAGACATCAAGTCCAATGACCTCCAAACGTCAGAGAGAACGCAGGACAAACAGGGTGTTTGCAGCCAGAGATGCAAACCACCAGCCTGAACTTTGGGGCACTTTCATCCAGTGCAGCTGTACTAACGACAGCAGCACTACCTGCATTTATTTGGTTTGGGACAATTATTTAACTAAACTTTCATAAGAGGTCAAAAACAAATAACGGATGTCCAACATTATTGTCAGGCAATGATTCCATTAAGATATAATTTGGGAAATTATCTATATCAGTTTTTACTTCTAATGGCACCATTTACTTACGATGCACTTATTTCCACATCCAACTCAGCCGAGGTTTAGTTTTTGAGATATTTCAGAGGATACATGTATGTATCAGTTTAAATCTGTATCAAAAATGAAGAATTAGACTGTAGGCTAATAGTAAATGGGATATAAAAGGACGTTGAGCATCCCTAAGTGGCCAGCTGACAGCCTTGCCCAGGCCTAAGGTGACCAGATGTCGTGCTCCAGCAAAATGAGACGCTGTCTCACATTATTGACAGTCTTCCGTTTTGAGTTTAAATCTTGCATAAACTGTGTGTAGAAAGCTGCCCGTTGCTGTCAATCAAAACTGGAGGCGGGACTTGTCCACAGGTCCGGAGCACGCGGAGCGAGCACATGAGCTACCACATCAAAAGGAAATGACAGGGTGAGCACGGAGGACATATGAGCTGATGGAACAAATGCTTTTAGAAAAAAGACTAGTGGGTTAAAGTTGTTCAGGGAGACTTTGTGAGGAGATCGATAAGAAACGGAGCAGAAAATCCGAGTCACAAAAACATGTTGATCAAAAGCAGGTTTCACAGTAATTAGACAGGTTCATGCTAAAACCCAAAGAAGAGTCTAACACAGTCATGATGCTGCAGTTGTGCTGATTCAGATACAAGTTGAATTATTTTAAAGCACATTTAATAAATAATGAGAGTTAAATAGAAGCCTTGATTACTCATTCTCAAAAATTTGAAGAAAAAGTAACTCAGGGACTCAACGATTAGATCAGAATTAGTTCAGAGATTGAAATCAGTGATGATTATTTTCTCTTCCCTACATTTCTGAGAGACTTGATCCACAAATATTACTGGTACTTTTACTTTCAGTCTGTTGTGGAAATTCAGTGGAAATATTCAATGAAAACTCTGAAAACCTGCTTATACCTGCTATTTTGTGGGCCTGTTTATATAATCAAAATGAGTTGATGGTTTAAAATCATTGTAGCTAAAGTCAGAGCCACTGTAGAAGGTCCAGCTGAGTTAAGTTGAGAGGAAGTGTGAAAAATGAAAGCTTTTTCTGTATGCTTGTTCAAGTTGAATAAAGATTAAATATATAGTATGAAATAATAATAATACTAATACTACTACTACTACTACTACTACTACTACTACTACTACTACTACTACTACTACTACTACTAATAATAATAATAATAATAATAATAATAATAATAATAATAATAATGGTAAATGGCCTGTATTTGATATAGCACCTTCTAGAGTCCTGGAACCCCCCAAGGCACTTTACAACACAACCAGTCATTCACCCATTCACACACACATTCACACACTGGTGGGGATGAGCTACAATGTAGCCACAGCTGCCCTGGAGCGCACTGACAGAGGCGAGGCTGCTTGAGCACTGGCGCCACCGGTCCCTCCGACCACCACCAGCAGGCAACGTGGGTTAAGTGTCTTGCCCAAGGACACAACGACAGCGACAGACTGAGCGGGGCTCAAACCTGCAACCTTCCTATTACGGGGCGAGCACTTAACTCATGTGCCACCATCGCCCCTGCATACACATAATAATAACACAAATGTTATGTTTTTTTTTTTATATATTTAACTGTGATGTTAGAGCTAAAAGACAGAATAGATTTTCATTTTTACTATTTCTTTTTTCATTGGAACTTCACGTTGTCCCACACTGAGTAGTCTCTTTGCCACATTTGGCAAGTTGGGATCTGCTCACCCTACCCAGGCCCATCTGATATTATCTGATAATATCAGATGGGCCTCCAAAAACTCCCTTTCCCTTGCTCTTCTGGCTCCCCTTCACCTCCCCAAATTTTTAAAGTGATAAAACGCTGATAATTTAGAGGTCTTTAGCTGCTTTTTTGAAGAAATAAACTCAATCAACACATCAACAGAAAGAAGAATGTATTGTCAAAATTAAGAAGAAAACAATGACCAAAAAATAACTAACTAGGGCCTAAAGAGAGAAACCCCATGAGGCAGGCCAGAGGCCACTGACTTCATGTGATTTACAAAAAAAAAAACATTTAACATCCTGTCAAAACAACTGTAATTATAAAAACTCAAATCTCTAAATGAAGGCTTATTATTAGTTCTGAGTGTCTTATCACTCCATCACAAGAACACACAGAGTGACAGATAAATGAAAGGGTAATTCCAGAAAAAGGTGCCCTGAAAACACGAAGACGTCAGCTCCTTTACCTCTGCTGTGCACTGACCAACATCCAACAAGTTTTATTCTTCCTTATTTCTACTCTGGTCAATTATCTCTTCTGTCCTTCTACTCCTTTCCTCCCCCATTTCTGCAGTACAACAACAAAGTAAAGGTGAATCAACTGTCCAGTCTCGCTCCAAAACAAGCTGCCCTTTACCCCCTGTCCTCCCACGTCCTCCCACGTCCTGCTGTCCCCACACACGCTTTTGGCAGTCGTGTCTGGACCTTTCAGAAAGATTTGTTTGGTCCCAGATTTCTGGACATTAGGTGCCAAGAGACACAGAAGCCAAAGAGTCAAAACGGGCTCTCTCTTTAGTTCCTCCCGCCCTCTCATCTCTGCCTCCTCGGCAGGTGTTTGTCATCCCCCGCTGAGCCAAACAGACGTGTGTTTACCAGTTTACTGTAGCTGGCCGGGGAGGCTTGTCGGTGCGCAGGCCAGCGCTTTGTCTCTCACACTGTGAAACACAACAGCAGTTAGACTTCTCCCTGACAGCATGCTAATCGTCTGATTTAACTCTCCCATGTTTAATCATGAGGGGAAACGAAGGGAGTGAGAGATTATGATAATTGCTTCAAAGTCTTTTCATGTTGGATCCCATCTGTACACTTTTAGAGTAAGGTGTCACTCTGTTTCTCCTCGGTGAATCAGCCTTCTAATGAGACTTTCTAGGAAATATTTGTACAACTGCAGAGACTGATATGTAGTAAAACGTCAACACTCGAGTTTTGGAATCAAAGAAGTTAAACGAATTCATGCAATCTTAACCTCAGTGACTTGTGTTATAGAGCTCAGCTTATTACTTCTGTTCTTCAATAGTGTGGTGTCTGCTGCAACAAGAAATTATTTTGACAATAATGAAAATCATGGAGAAAATGTTTTTCTTCATCAGAGATTAGAACGTTTGTGCTAAAAGTTCTCTGGTTAGCCCAGAGATAAATCATCCCTCCAGCGTTTCCTGGATCACACCTCCTACCAGCATGCTCAAAATGCCTCCTCTGAGAGGTGTCCAGAAGGTATTCTAACCAAAAGTCTCAGCTACTGCAGCAGACTTCTCTAGGAGAGCAGCAACTCCAAACTCATAATAGGTGCCTGAGCTCCTCATCCTATCTGAAGTTTAGTCCAGCAAAACCCCCGTTTGGCAGCATGTTCACAACCTCGTTCTCTGGGTTGTTACCCAACCTCATGACCATAGGCAGGGACGAAATTTTGATTTCAGAAGTGGGGGGGACACAGCAGGCTTGTGCGGATTTGGGGTGGGGGTGTTATGTAAAGACCCTTTGACACGTCACATGCCCATCTCAATAATTTTTCCATCCTCAATATATATATATATATATATATCAAAGTTAAAAAATGTACAACTCTATTATCATTAATATTTATTATCATTATTGAAGTGCAGTTTTGGCTGTTGACAATGGATAGGCCATTGTATTTATTGTTTTGGGTCTTTTTTTATTGTTTTTGGTGCAACATTTTCTAACAGGGAGTGAGATTCTTTTTTTTATTTAATTTTTGTTTGTTATTTTTATTCATTTAGAAGTTCTGGTTCTGGACATTTCAATGTTAAATGAAGGTTTATTTGTTGCATTTTAAAGGGTGTACTTGCATTATTATGATATATTAACATTATATTAGTGGTTATTTTGGTCTAGATAATGTTGACAATGATATCGTTTATCATCAACAATTTGTTGGACAAAATATCATCCAGCAAAATTTGTTACTTTCCCAGGCCTAGTCAAAAGTATAAAAAGTATTTATACATAAACGGTCCCTCCTGAGATCTGGCCGTTATTTCATTTGCTGTGTTAGAGGACATGCTGAACTAATGTTTTACACATGATCATCACCCTAACATTTGTCACAATGATCAATTTTATGTCTATCGTATCTTCATTATTTCAACCTCACCTGTGAGCCTCCAGCCTCTGCTCCATCTCCTCCAGGCTCTCGTCCTCCATCTCCTACAGCCTCTCCTGCTGTACCTTCACCGGTCTCTCCTCCTGCATCTCTGTCAGTCACCTGAAAAAAAGATGCATGAACTATAAACAGTGGGAGATTTTGGAATGGAACAAACAGAAATATTTACAGGATGGTTCTAGTATGATTCACAATTATTATTAATATAATGTGTAAATTATTCATTACCAATTTGAGTGTATAAAAACATATTAAATATGTTTTTTCCCTTAAACGTGTTTAAACAGTTGTTGCATTTCAACACACAAAAAATAAATGGAAAAAATAAGATAAATCTAATGAAAAGAGTACATCTTTGACATTAAGCTTAAAAAAATCTGTTGACGATGATACTGTTCATTTTTCAGAGCTTTTTAATGTGAACATATACATTGCAATAGATAAGTTTACAATAAAGTTAAATGATAAAAGTTTTGAAGTTACACTTCTACTACTACTAGTAATAATAATCATGATAATAGTAATAATAATAATAAATAATAATAATTATAATAATACGAATAAATTGTGTCTGAGGAGTCAGTTATGTGGAGGAGATGAGTTTGTAAAAGTTAGTTTTGAGTATGTTTGTGAAGGAGGAGGTGAGTCTGAGCTTAATGCAGCGGTGTCACATGTTCCAACTTACGTTTTGACTTTGAAAGAAGTCTCTTATATCCACTTTCGTTTCTTGACATGCTGCCTCCTGGCTGTGCCTAACTACCAAAGACTCACAAATGAACACTTATTCAAATGTTATGTAATGGAAGCTGAGCTGAGCTCTGATAGTACACAGCGTCTAGTTGACGATGTGACTCAGTACCGGTGTTCCCTAGCGGCTCCAAACTAGCAAAACAACGTGAGCACGTTCTGACTGTTTACAACTTGAGTGACAGCAGCAACAGCCAATAATACGTTAGCAAGTATCAGCAGAGCCAATAGATTAGCTTTTGGGTGGGTCTAATAGGAAACCGGTTTCCGTTTCGGTCCTAGTGCTCAATCAAATCCATTTAATGGAGCGTAATATTGTTTTTGGACGGAAAAAAGTGAAGGGGACCGAAACTGCCTTTTGAAAAAGTGGGGGGGACATGTCCCACCCGTCCCCCCCCAAAATTACGTCCCAGACCATAGGTGCAAGCTGGAGCGGAGATTGACCTGTAAAAAGAGAGTTTTGCTTTCTGGCTCAGTTTCTTCTTCAACATAACACACTGATTCAGCGTCTGCATCAATCTACTAGTCCACTTGCCACTCCCTCCATCGCTCACTGGTAACAAGACCCTGAGTTTCTCCACTTAATATGACCTCTCCCCCAACCTGGAATTGGCAATCTACCCTTTTGTTGTTGAGAGCCATGGCGACAAACGTATGTGCATGTCTTTATCCTTGCTGCTTGTCAATCAGCTGTGAACATCCCTAGCAAGAATTGAAGGTAACAAATTGATTGAGCTAAGAAGACCAAGGGTGTTTCTCAATGTCAAGGTGCCTCGCCATGTGAGGCGATGTCTTGCGAGGCCAGGCACCTTGCTTAAGAGGACACTCCTTTCCTGGTCAAAGAAAACGGTTAAATGGAACAGACTTACATCAATTCAATTCAATTCAATTCAAGTTTATTTATGTAGCGCCGAATCACAACAAGAGTCGTCTCAAGGCACTTCACCTAATAAACATTCCAATTCAGGTCAGTTCATTAAGCCAATCAGAAATATTGTTTCCTATATAAGGAACCCAGCAAATTGCATCAAGTCACGGACTAGTGTCAGTAGCTATACAGCAATCCTCATACTAAGCAAGCATTTAGCAACAGTGGAGAGGAAAACTCCCTTTTAACAGGAAGAAACCTCCAGAGAATCCTGGCTCAGTATAAGCAGCCATCCACCATGACTCACTGGGGATCGAGAAGACAGAGCAGGCACACACACACACACACACACACACACACACACACACACACACACACACACACACACACACACACACACACACACACACACACACACACACACACACACACACACACACACACACACAAAGACACATAATGTGTCTATAGTTATATTGTGATGTCTTAGTAAATATTCTATTTGGTGAGAGATAAACTTTATTGTATTTATCTTAGTGGATCTGTAATTAAACGGGTAAACTAGTAGTAGCACATCCAACGTCAAGGAAAGCAAAAAGTCTTTATCAGGAGAGGGATAATGTTTTAGTGGTTAGCAGCAGTGTGCTAGTCGATGGCCCCCTCCATGAGGCCACCACAGCTCAGCAGAACATCATTGTAGCTTCTTCTGGGGAGAAAAACACTTAGAGAAAAAATAAAGTTAACAGCCGAAATTGCAGAAAATAGTACAGTTAAAGAGCAGACTGTAGAAGAAAGCAGTAGAGTGTGAAAAGTGATCAGTGTATCCTCCAGCAGTCTAAGCCTATAGCAGCATAACTACAGAGATAACTCAGGATAATCTATCCTATTTAGATGGAGGCATGTTGGAGTCAGGGCAAGGGAGAGCCGTCTTTACCGACTGTACACTCCACCTCCCTCTACTCCCCCACTTGTCCAGATTTAGGCTAACATCAGATTTTAACCATAGACCCTATCAAATAAAAATGTTTTAAGCCTATTCTTAAAAGTAGACAAAGTGTCTGCCTCACGGACTAAAGCTGGGAGCTGGTTCCACAGGAGAGGAGCCTGATAACTAAAAGATCGGCCTCCCATCCTAATTTTAGATATTCTGGGAAACACCAGTAGACCTGCAGTCTGAGAGCAAAGTGCTCGGTTAGGAACATATGGAACAATCAGATCACTGATGTATGATGGAGCTTGATTATTAAGAGCTTTATATGTGAGAAGAAGGATCTTAAAATCTATTCTGAATTTAACAGGTAGCCAATGTAGGGAAGCTAAGACAGGAGAGATATGATCTCTCTTTTTAATTCTCATCAGAACTCTAACTGCAGCATTTCGGACAAGCTGAAGACTTTTAACTACATTCTGTGGACTTCCTGAGAGTAATGAATTACAGTAATCCAGTCTTGATGTAATAAATGCATGAACTAGTTTTTCAGCATCACTCCTGGAAAGGATGCTTCTAATCTTAGCAATATTCCAAAGGTGGAAAAAGGAAATCCTACAAACCTGTTTAACCTGGGATTTGAATGACATGTCCTGGTCAAAGATAACACCAAGGTTCCTTACTTTGTTCTCGGAGATTAATGTAATGCCATTCAGGTCAGGTGATTGGCTAAGCAATTTCCTTTTCTGGATTTCTGGTCCAAAGATGAGAACTTCCGTCTTGTCTTGATTTAAAAGCAAAAAGTTTAGAGTCATTCAATTTTTTATGTCCTCAAGACAAGCCTGCAATCTACCCAACCGATTAGATTCATCAGGGTTAATGGATAAATATAACTGAGTATCGTCAGCATAACAGTGGAAGTTTATCCCATGCTGTCTAATGATTTTACCAATTGGGAGCATATATACAGTATAGTAAAAATAATTGGTCCAAGCACTGAACCCTGTGGTACGTCGCAAGTAACCCTGGAGTATGAAGAAGATTTGTCATGTACATTTACAAAATGAAATCTATCAGACAGGTAGGATTTAAACCAGCCTAACGCTGTTCCTTTGATCCCTACAACATGTTCAAGTCTTTCTAAAAGAACATTGTGATCAACTGTGTCAAAGGCAGCACTGACATCTAACAAGACTAGAACAGACACAAGATTCTTATCTGAGGCCATGAGAATATCATTTGTAACTCTCACTAATGCAGTTTCAGTGCTGTGATACTCTCTAAAACCAGACTGAAATTCCTCAAACAGAGCATTAGTGTTTAAATACTCAAATACTTGGATGGCCACTATTTTCTCCAGGACTTGGGATAAAAATGGAAGGTTAGATATTGGTCTATAATTCATTGGGTCATCTGGATCCAGAGAAGGCTTCTTAAGTGAAGGTTTGATTACAGCAACCTTAAAATCTTGTGGTACATACCCATTTACTAAGGATAGATTGATTATATTTAGAATGGGGGCAGTAACCAAAGGAAATGCTTCTTTAAATAGTTGTGTTGGGATTGGATCCAAAATGCAAGTTGAAGTTTTAGATGAAGCTAATATTTTTGATAACTCTGAAAGCTCAACTGGATCAAAACGGTTCAAGCACAGATGAGGTTCTACAGTCACCTCTGATGCTGCCTCACTTACTGAGGAAGAAGAAATTGCATTAGGGAGGATGCTAAAGATTTTGTTTCTAATAAAATTAATTTTACTTGTAAAAAATCCCATGAAGTCATTGCTGCTGAGGGCTAGGGGAATAGATGGCTCAGAGCTATGATTCTGTGTAAGTTTAGCAACTGTACTGAAAAGAAATTTAGGATTATGCTTATTCTCCTCAATTAGTGCTGAGAAATAAGCAGTTCTAGTTTGTCGAAGCTTATTTTTATAAAGCACAAGACTATTTTTCCAGGATAGGTAGGCCTCCTCATGGTGCGTAGAGTGCCATGTTCTCTCCAATTTCCTAGAGTTTTGTTTTAAGGCTCGTAAATGAGAATCAAACCAGGGAGCAAACTTCACGTGACACGGGAGATATCATTATATTTTGTACGTATTAGTTTCAATATAAATATTTAGCGATTCTTTTACTTTTTAAATTGTGTATATGTTTATTAAATAAAAAATATAAGCGAGTTACTACCGCTAGCCACCAAAGCTGCAAATACTAAGCAACTAACCAAACCATAGATAACTTCTTTGGATCTAAAATAAACATTTCAAGTTAGTTGACTTACTTTTAAATTTGAAATTTGCCCCGGAAGTAGCTGCCGGCTTCTGATCCGCCATCCTTTTGAAAATACCGTGGTGTATTCTGGGTAATTTTTGACCAAGGCTAGGCTACATTACACCTTTCGTGTATCCTTGCTCAGCTAGCTAAACGGCTAACAAACAGAGAACACATGCCTCGGTAGAACAATAACATTGGAAAACGTCTTGGCGGCTCCTGATTATGTATCTCCTAGGCAACCGGGGCGGGACCAAGACATCAAGGCGAGGTTTGTTGACATTGAGAAACACCCCAAATCTTCATCAAAGAGCAGAGATGAGAACCTCCAGCCACAAACCTCTACACCACCACTTCACGGCTGCACCAACAACTTCTGCCCATAGTGGCAATGAACAGAAACAATGAATAAAGTCAGCCATGGCGAGTTTAACGTGTGTGTGTGTGTGTGTGTGTGTGTGTGTGTGTGTGTGTGTGTGTGTGTGTGTGTGTGTGTGTGTGTGTGTGTGTGTGTGTGTGTGTGTGTGTGTGTGTGTGTGAGACACAACGCATAAAAAAAGAAATGAAAACCTGTTGCTTCAGCAGACATCTCCCCCGGTGTCTGAGGCATCAGAATGTGTCTTTGTCTCGTTTTTGTTCTCCTAACTTTGATGGAGCACTTTTATAATTATCTTTAAAGTCAAATATTATAATAACTTAGGAGCTTGTGGTTTTTTAGTGTGAACAAGTGGTTATTCATGTATTCCTTCTATTTCTAAGGTCATAGGCCAAGAGAGTGTTTGATCGTTGGTGCATTAAGAGCTTCTTGTTCCATAGCTGAAGTTTAGTTTTGTTACAGGCATTTTAGAACATCGCTAAATTGATTCAAAGAGGAAAAGGGGAAACTAAATGAGTGAATGCAATATTTAGAGCGAAGTACAGCAGCTCTGATTAAGAAGTCTGTAGCGAGGACCAAAACTGCAGACTTTGGAGGTGAAGTTTGACAATTTTAGTAGCAGAAGTTAAATGAATTCATCCCATAGATTCCTAACATCTACATGTGCTTTGAAGCTGTTGATCTTCTGTTGTATTTGTCTCAAATCTTTATTTAAATACATAATTGACTTTTTAACAAGTTAACATTGAAATATTAGTTAAATGAATCTTCTGTCTTCAGAGAACATTTAGTAGAGTCAAAGAGACGCTGACTGCTTGTTCCAACTCCAAACACAAGCTGGTGTGTGCATGCATGCGTGTGTGTGTGTGTGTGTGTGTGTGTGTGTGTGTTTTATCCTCCTTCCATTTATCATATCAATACAAACACAATGCAGTCAGAGACCAAACACACACCTGCATCCAAACAAACAGAGGAGACCCTCATGCGACAGCCTGAATGGTGTCACTTCTTTCTTTCTTTATGTCTTTTTATTTGCTTTCTTTATTTCTGTCTGTGTTTCTAAGACCCCCAGCAACAGGCCGACCTCTATCACCAGCGTACCATCAGTGTTGCATGCACAGAGACGCCCCTGTTCTCTGAGTGTGAGACAGTTGGCGGTAACAGTGTAATTCACAGTGAGTGCTGTCACAGTGAGGGGAGCAGACACATTCACAGATGGCTCATACACGCTGCAGACTCTGAAAACCTTCCATTCTCACACTCAGATGTTTCAAGGAGCAGCAACTGTTTCAATGCTTGTTTGTTTTGCTCTGAAATGACAGAAAACACATTTACCAGCTGGAAAGTTACAGCTCTAAATCTTCCTGTTTGGTGAAAAACAATACTCCAGGGAGACAGATTTCAGACTCAGATTCAATCATTTCTGACAAAAATAAATGACGTCTTTAAGACAGATTTATTAGGTGTTATTAAATCTGATAGTTTCAGTTTGTTTAACATCCGCTTGCAAAAATGACTGCAGACAGATCAGGTTGGGGTAAAAAATATTACTATTTGAAGTATCTGTCCTCCTGCACCCTAAAGGGGAATACGAGAGACTAAAGTTCACGGAGTGATGTGAGGAGCGGCGCTGGGCTCTGTGTGAGCTGTGATGCTGGTCAAGGAGAAAACCAGCACATTCAAGCTGTGGTTGATGAGATTAATATGCTCATACGGACACTTAGATCACCCCCTTTAGCTCATTCATGAAAACACTTTATTATACTGTAAAATAAATGACTATCAGAAATAAACCAGCAGCTCTCACATGTTCAACTGGACACGCATTTGTATAAATAGCAAATTTTCATGTTTTACTCAAAGTGTGTTTGTCTGACTGAAAAAAATCATATGAACTAGGAATGCACCGATGCCAGATACTTTTCTGAGTATGAATACTTAACATATGAGTACTGGAAGTGCAGGGTCCTGACGGGGGGGTGGGGGGCTACTGCTGGATTGTAGGATGGACACCGCTGCCGTTCCTACACTAGAGGTATGAATCTTCACTTGTCTCCCGATTTGATTACGATTATTGGGTCAACAATTTAATTTGATTTGATATCCCAATGCATCACGATTATTTCATATGGATTTGTTTTATCAATAAATTGATAAACAGATAATTGTTTTTTTTAACCCTCTGGAGGCAGGCGTTGCAGATTTGCAACAGTTAAAATCTACCTACCTACCAAAGGCTTACGTCTCGGCCCGGCCGCTCCGGTCATCACAGGATCGTCGGCTAGCAGTGCCTACACCACGCTCAGGACAATCCAGACTCTTCTCATGCATCGTTCCACAAATGTGGAATGACCTTCCAAGCACTACCAGAACAGGGGCTTCCTTTTCAATTTTCAAGAAACTCCTGAAGACCCAGAGAGCATCTTCTTAACTAGCACCCTCCCTGCACCCGTCCCCCCTCTCTACTGTCCACTCCTTGTTCCCTCCTCTCCATGATTGATGTCAAGTTGTTGTTGTTATTGTTGTTGTTAGCCTCAAGGGCAACATGCCGATTATCACTTGTAAGTCGCTTTGGACAAAAGCGTCTGCTAAATACATAAACATAAACATAAACCTACCTGGTTACTCCACATACGTATTTCATGAGCATTTTCTAACTCAGAAGTACCCCTGAAGGACTTAGTTGTTTGTCATTTTATCAAAACTTATTTTGAGCCTGAGAGAGTTAAATCAAAAACGAGTCTGACACAACCCGCCATCCCAAAAGATCTCCATTCACAGCAGTCCTTAAGACAAAACATTTTAAACATTTAAGAAGATTTAACAAAGTAAAAAAAAACATGTTTCCCCAGTTAACAGCCACACCTCAGGCTGAGAAATACATGCTTTGCAAATAAAATCTGAAAAACTACTGAAAACCTTTAGGATACGTCCAATTCTTGCCTTTAATTAAAGTTGTAAAATCCATAATGGGTTCACATATTAGCGTTTATTGTCTTTGAGCAGCTTTAGAGTCACAGTTGAAGGGTGTCAGAAATAACACCAAATGAAATGTTTGACTTAGTTTGTTATTTTATTTGAACCCAGTGGTTCATTTCTGAAATGTTGGAGAATGAATCAAGTTCTGTTTGATGCAAAAAATAATAAAACATTTAAAAAAATCCTAAACTTCCAATAATATTTAAGATGTGTGTTTTATTCTTGCTGATAACACCAGCAGGAGGCTGTGGGCTGGATTAGGATTAAATTACCCATGGATCTCCTTCACTAACCAGCTACAAACCTTTCCACTAACCTGTCCTGTGTGGCCCTCACCATGCAACCCTCATGTCCATGCTGTCTCTGGGGGAGCAGACAGGAAACAAGACCTCCTGTAACTAAAAACGAACCAAAGCTTCCTCCCAGTTTCTCTTTAAGCTGAATTTAACATCTGTTTATGATCATGAAACAAAAGAATAAAGTGGAACAAGAACTGTTATCTTCTATTTCTCTCTCCTTTTAACTTCTCCGTGTCCCTAAATAAAGGAGATGGATGATCACGCTGCAGCCGATGTCACTGACCCTGCCCCCTCCCCAAGACCGGATCTCCTGACATTACAACACTCGGTCTGACTGAGCGCTTTCAGGAGAAATAATAATTAAATTCTGAAAATAATAATGTGTGTTTGGAGGAGCGTCCTCCGGTCCTCTCTCTTAGCAGACAAGGTGCCCCTCTCTCTCTGCGTGCGGGTTTGGGGACTACAAAGTGGGGGCTCGCAGGCTGCCTATTGAGTACCGCTGCACTACAGTGTATCATTCATCCATTCACACACACATTCACACACTATTGGTAATGAGCTACAGTGTAGCCACAGCTGCCCTGGGGCACACTGACAGCGGCTGGATTTGGCAAAACTCACTTTATTGGAAGTGCAGCTTCAACAGTAACAACAATGTGTCTCCTGAAATTCTGACTTGAATTTACACACTATTCCCAGAAAAAATCTGGGCATTCCTTTGGGTAATCCTGGGATAATCTGAGTTAGTTTGTATCAAAAGCTGAGCTACGCATGAAAGGGATGTATTTCTGCCACATGATGTAAGGTGATGGGAAATAAAACTGCTGACTCACTCCCAAAAGAATTCAAAAGAAACGTAAACTGGGTGTGATGCGTGAACGTGGAATGAACCGTGTCAGACTGGAGTTTCATAACGAGCTCCAGAAACGTGAAGCAGTAACTTTTAAAATGTCAGATTAAATCAAATTAAATGAATGCAGTAAAGTTTACCTGATCGTTTAATTGACAAATCAGCCCTTCTATAAAAATCACCCATTTATGGATATTGTTTCCCAATTAGGCAGAATAGTGGTCATTTCTGCAGCGACAGCTAGCAACATCTGAAACAGCAGCCAGCGGATTCAGCAATTAGCTACAGTGTGTCCCGATGGGAGTGGGAGGGTCCTGGCAGAGAGAGCAAACATCAGGGACAAACCTGGAGACCGAGCGGGGTAGAGACAACTAATTTCCCTCAGGAGAATGCAGATCAACACACAAGCGCAAATGCATGAATACAAAACACACACACACACACACACACACACACACACACACACACACACACACACACACACACACACACACACACACACACACACACACACACACACACACACACACCAGGTCTATCCATCTTTGATAAAACCCCGTGGGAGTTCCAGGTTGTAGCCAATCGCTGCAAACTGATTGTTGAGCGGTGTGTTGTGTTTTCACCGCGCCGTGTATCTCTTGTCTAATGAGGCGTTGCCAGCATCACCAGTTCATTTAACACAAGACACTAACTCACTGACTCGCACTGACATTTACAGGCAATTAAGACCTGAGAAAAGTATTTGTCTGATTGCATCTGTGTGCATGTGTGTGTGTGTGTGTGTGTGCTAAGTGCAGCAGTTAGGTCAACATTTTCATCAGCTGCTAATTTTGCTTGCACACAGATAATGGGGAGATATAATTTTAATTGCAGTGTGACTTGCAGTTGTTCATTCTAAGTATTTTACAAGACTTGTAACTAGTGCAGGATCGTGGGAGTCCGGTCGCCTTCTCAGACCTTCTCTCACCTTTAGGATTTTACTAGGAGGTTAAACAGTCACAGTTTATCAATGAATAGAATAAAGTCGTAATAACTGCAAAGGCAAATTATGAGAATCTCTTCTTGTGCCACAGGAAGTCACCATCAGGTTATTAACCAAAGGGGGAATGATTTGCTGTTACAGGTGTGTTGATGAAGCTTCTTCCATACATAAAGCAGCAATCCTGGGTTTTCCCACTTCCAGGAATCTTGCAGGATTTTTTTAGAAACCATAAAAGTGACAGTCTTACTCTGCACTGTGATATAATGTAAGTAATACGTCAATTATTTTTTGCAAAACCCGCCACCCGTTTTCATTGAGTGCTGCTCGGCGTTAGCCATTCGCTTTAAACATGAGCTTTGTTTGCCGGCCAGAGGTGTGCATCCATGAACAAGAGGTGCTGCTTTGTCATCACAAAGGTAGAGAAAAGGGCTTAAGGTGCAATGCACTTTTCTGCCTTGGTAGGAAGGCGGGACGTTGCTGCAGCTGTGTCAGCTCGATCCTGAGACGGGGGAATCTCTGAGAGGGTGGGTTGTGGATGTGGGGTGCCAAAGCCGGCCGGGAGCACTCTGGACATTCTGGAATCCTCCAAAACTCACAGATAGCCAATCCGCCCTGGATGGTGCCCTCTGAGAAAATCCTTGAAGGAAGGATCTAGTTCAGCACGTTTTAGTTTTAACTCTATTTTAACCGCCAGATTTCAATCAACAGGTGATTAACAGGCTTCTGCAGAGCCTGGTGAGCTGCTGCACAGGTGACTCAGCCACTGAATCAAGTGTTCTGGAGCAGAGGAACAGCTAAAATGTGGCCCTCCAGGCCTGGTATTGAATACCCTGGATTTATTTGGACAGGAATGTTTTTTTTTATTTCAGACAAAATAACTGTAGAATGTGAATTTGATGGCAAATTCAGGTCAATAAAAGGACATTTGCCTGAACCACATTCACCATTTGAGATAGAAGCAATGGCATTTGATTTGGGCTGGTCTTAGCTAGCCGTTAGCTTATCAGTCCCGTGGATCATAATTAATTATCTCCTAAACTTCATTTCTCTGAGTAGAGCGTGTTTAGGAAGCTGTGTTTTGATCCACACCATTTCCCCCCAGATGGAAAATACCATTTTTTTGTTCTCCTTCTCGGCTCCTCTCTCAACCCTCATCGACTCAGTTAAACCAAAACTACTAAAATAGTAAACCACATGGCGTTTTCCAAACAAGTTGCTCCTTTAACCTGCAGATACACAAGCCATGCTTCATTGAATTTGTGTTTCTGTTGTATTGAACCTATTTTGTTTGCCATTAATGTCTTAAATCTTGGTTTGTTGGGATCTTCTGGAAAAGGAAGTCTCTAATTGGTAAAATTTTCAATAAAACTGGAATATTCATTCATGGTATTTTTCTGTCACAGAGTTCTTTATGAACATCAACAAATATGTCATCAATTTCAACTGTGTTCTCTGGGGAAGACGCAGGAATGAAATAAAAGCTCCCCAAGACCTCACATGAACCCTCACCATCTCCTTCAGCCCATCAAAGGTCTCCAAACAAATCAGGGCGGCGCGACAGCAGTCGCCTGCACGACTCTTTGTGATGTAATGCTGCTTGCATCACACTGTACCCCCTCCCCCAGCTGATGACAGCCAGTTCTGTTTCCCCTGCCAGCACATCCCAGCTGCTATGAGGCAATGTAGTCTGCCAGGCACAATACGGCGTGTCAGCCCCCAACAATGGAGGAGCTGTGCTCCCTGGATGGCATCATTGTCACGGTCCTTCTAGGGGGAGGGGCTTGTTTTTGTTTTGTTTTTCCTGTGATTGTCTTTGGGCAAGCCAGGCTGAGAGGTAATCGTCAAAACTTTTAACAAATCCTGTTTAAAGGGTCATCTATGAGTTTTAGATTCAGTTTCTGGACCTCTGGTAGTTTTCTCTGTTCAGAGAAATAGATTTTCTGACATTTCTATGAAGTTTAGATCTGTTTTATTATGGCAGCAATCACTTTGATCTAGTTTGTGGTCAGACTAGCTGTTAGCATATCAATCCTGTTGTAAACCTGTTTTTAAAACACTGAGACTCCAGCATGACCGGATAATCCCGTTGCATCTGATATTTCCTGTTAGTTTGAGCATAATAATAATAATCCAAAAGGGTTCAGATGAAGGCAACTGGACTTCTCTGGTCCAGCTGCCTTCATCTGAACCCTGTCGGTTTACCATGACCTGGATGACTGAGAACCTTCACCAGCACATAATAATATTATTATCACCCAGATTTATGTTCATGACGATCCTGATATCGTGGCGATTTTTCAGGCGGAGTTCGGTGTTTGGTTTTCTATTAAATCAAAGAAATAACAGTGAGACTCTCAGATCTATCATTATGGTTAGGAGACAGAAATCTGGGTCCACCGCTAAATAACTTGACTGTTTGTTATGAAACACGTTTGAAGACGGTTCCTGGTCTGAACCTGCGTTATCTGTCAGGTGTCTCGGTCGCACCTGTTTTTAAACCTCACATGTATGTTGTGACACAGTAACTTTGACACCACCCCCACCACGCTCCCTTGATGTGGAGTTAAAGTCATAATCCACCCCGCCCACCCGGTCTCACCGGTTCCCTCGAGTTTTTCCCGTCCTCATTAGCGAGTATTTTTCACATGTTTGTTAATTGTGTCCTGCTTTTTGCACCACCTGCCCCTCCTCCCCTCTTCTCCTCCAACCCCAGCAATCCATACTCCCCCCCCCCCCCCCCCCCACCCACCCCCCCACCCCCGCTCATCTGTGCTTTCTAACAGGCACTAATTGTCATCATAAGGATGTGTTCGCTGTCACAACTGGAGAACAGACTGCAGACCGACAGTGTGCAGCCTGGCTCCTCTGGCCCCTGGAGGCCTCTGCGCTGGTGTCTGGGGGCCCCGAGGACCTCAGCAGGCAGGGACTCTCCCTCTGCAAGTGTAGCTAATAAAGACGGGGTGAGAATTTCACCCAACTGGTAGGAAAGCAATGAGCTCAGTGAGGGCAAACTGGGAAAAAGATGTCTTTAAAATGATAAAATGCTGTTTGCTATTGATCCAATTTTTAGAAACTGGGATTTTTATTAGATTTCAGTGACTCTTTAGAGACATTCTTTATTATTTTTAAACATTTGACCATTAAACAAATATTACAGGCTTTAAGAAAAGTTTATTAGTTAAATAAAGTTCTGTTTGCTATTTAATTTGATGTTTCTGTTGAGAAATTAAAGCAAATTTAAGGTTAATGCAGCCAAAAACATCTTTTTGGGGAGATGTTCTTTACGTTTGCAGATTTGATCGCAGCAGTTCAGTAGCAACAATGTGTAGCAAGACAAAGAAAAATATATAGTTGAAATATGAGCAGATGAGTTTTATCTGTTACATCAGGAGAGCCGTAGTGGCCGGTTGGCACTGGTTTTATTTACTGCACGAAGGTCAGCAGGAGGTGGTTGGCTCATCTTTAAAGCCCTCAGCTCCAACAACCCGTGTTTGGGTTTTTATGGACACAGCAAGACTAACGTTGTTAAAATAAGGATCTTAGTTGGTGTTTACATTCAAGATTTAGTCTTTTTATTTAGTTTAGTTTAGGAAAAAGCAATTTAAAAAGAAAATGCCACACTAATGTGTGATTTAGCTGAAGGTAAATAAAAATCCCTAAAACTTTGAAAAAATGTGGATCCAGTCTGAATGCTTCCTGGATGTTTTTATTACAATGTGGCCATATAGAAACACAACAGCATGGTTGTGTCAGGCGAGCATGTGTCTCATACATGCACATGTTAGTTTATGTTTGTGTGCAAGTGGGAATATCTGCTTTGTGGCATGTGTGCTCTCAGCATGGTGCCACGGCGGACCCTGTGCCGGCCAGCTGGAGCCTCAATCTGTTGAGGGGGTCCGCCGCTCAGTGGTGGGAGGTCGGCCGGACCCACAAAGATGCCCCGACCATTTGCCCCGGCCTCCCCTCTGACCGGGATGTGCCGCTTGGCAGGCTCAGCCAGGGACTGACAGCTCCACACAGCCCAATACACAGGACACAAGAGGGGGTGGAAGGTTAGACATGCAGGAGTGGGGGAGACGGGAGGAGTGACGGGAGAGGATGTAGAGGTGGTGGAAAGTTTTGGGAAGGAGGAAGTTCAACGAGCACAGCAACAAGATCTCTCTGCCAACAGCAGACTGAGACAAACAGGAGCCAAGAAGATGTTTCATGAAGTTTCACATAAAACTTGAGTCAGGAATTCCCTGAAAGAATGTTTTTCATCCTCCCTTTTCAGGGGCACCTCCAGAAAATGTTGATAGGGGTGGCCAGATGGAGCCAAAGAAATTTTTGGGGTGGCACACCAAACTGGTCCTTGTGGTAACTCTGGTAGAGTCTAACCTGTGGCGATGTAAAGCATTGCTCCTTTATCCGTTTTTCATTAAAAAAAACAGCATGTATCCAAAACATTTCACTTAAATTTTACAAACACAAATGTTTCAGAAAAATGCATTTCAGTTATCTGAAATGCATTTTCTAATTCTATTTAAAAACGCTTCTTTTTTTGTTTAATTCACCTGTTGCTGTGTCCACAAAAACATGGAGATAAAAAAGTTTTTAAAATGGTTAGCAGCAGAATCATGTGCATTTTTTAAATTCTGATAATTTCTTCGTCGTCGTTGTCTTCCTCCGCTTATCCGGGTCCGGGTCGTGGGGGCAGCATCCCAACTAGGGAGCTCCAGACTGTCCTCTCCCTGGCCTTCTCCACCAGCTCCTCCGGCAGGACCCCAAGGCGTTCCCGGACCAGATTGGAGATGTAACCTCTCCAACGTGTCCTGGGTCGACCCGGGGGCCCCCTGCCGGCAGGACATGCCCGAAACACCTCCCCAGGGAGGCGTCCAGGAGGCATCCTGACCAGATGCGCAAACCACCTCAACTGACTCCTTTCGATCCGGAGGAGCAGCGGTTCTACTCCGAGTCCCTCCCGAATGTCCGAGCTCCTCACCCTATCTCTAAGGCTGAGCCCGGCCACCCTACGGAGGAAACTCATTTCGGTCGCTTGTATCCGCAATCTCGTTCTTTCGGTCATTACCCAAAGCTCATGACTATAGGTGAGGATTGGGACGTAGATCGACCGGTAAATCGAGAACCTGCAATTTTCTAGGGGTGGCCATGGCCACCCCTGGCCACCCCTTGGGGGCACCATTGAAACTTTTATCACAGTTTTAAACTAAAATCGTCATTTCTTAAGTTGTGGGTTGGCTAAATCTTTAGGCACAATTTCAGGACTTCATGCAGTCTGATGGTGTTATTGGGAGTAACTCTCAGCCCAAACCACAAGATGTTTTAGCTCAAAATCTATAAAATTCACTGACTTTTAGCCACGCTTTGGTTCAGCGAGGGCCAAAGATTTTGTGCAGCAGGTATTGAAAGTATGATTTGTGAATGGCTCTCAGCTACTCGTAACTACAAAATGTTAGTCCAAAATCTGTGAAGTGGCATTCTTTGTAGCTGATATGTGTCTTGAGCGGTTTAATTTGTGAGCATTTGTAGTTAAAATATTTGGAAGGATTATATCTAAAGCTGAATTAACTTGACTGAAATATGAGTGCAAACACCTTCCTGTAAACTGGACAAGCAACTAAAGTTACATTAAAACTTAGACTGGAAACAAAGAAATACATACACAGGCATTAAAGCTTCCAAAGCTCAAACCTTGAGTTGAACTAAAAGTAACTTTTGTTGTTGAAGCCAAAGTTTAACAACAATAAGTAATTTTACATTTTAATGTAAAAATGGTGCAGCTAGCATGGTTGAATTCATCATTAAAATCAGGTTACAGGTCAGAAATCTGATAAAAACAATCATGTTTGTTTTTACTAAAGCTAAAGTAAACTAGCATACATTTAGGTCATGTTTTTTTTGTAATGCACACTTTATTGTTAACAACATTAAGTAAAAAGTTAATAATTTAGAGCAATACAGTCCTGAAACATTTAATTTTTTCCAGATTACAGATTTGATTTCTTGTCATTTTAACTGTTATCTGCATAAAGAAAATGATACACTCATGAGAACGTGCAAGCATGTTGATCTTTAAGTTGGCTTGATAATGCTTAGATGTATTTTCAGAATGCAACAAAATCTCACCAACGCAACGTCTTTTATTTTACATTCAGGTCTTTTTACATATTTTAGTTACTGAAAGTTTAAGCAGCTGGGAGCATAACCAGCCGGAGACATCATGGAGGATTTCTGTCTCTCTGAGGAGTTGAGAAGGGGAAGGGAGCTGATGTCTTCATTGTGCACATATGTCACTTTTCATGGTGACACCTCTCATCTCTGAGGTACAGTGAATGCAGGGTGAGCTGAAGTAAAAGGTAGACAAACAGAAAGATCAAGAGGATCTAAAACTGAAAAAAGGTTAAAACATGAAAGTTCTGATTCTAAAATTCATTAAAAAGCTTTAAAATGTCATTCAATCTAATAATGGACCTGTTTTATTTCTCTCTCTGTATGTGTGTGTGTGTGTGTGTGTGTGTGTGTGTGTGTGTGTGTGTGTGTGTGTGTGTGTGTGTGTGTGTGTGTGTGTTTACCAGACTGGTTTGCTAGTCTCTCTGACAGTTTGATGCAGGGCATCGGGGTTACATCTGAGGAAGTGTTTTTAGCGGTCACCAGTCTACAGAGAGGACGCTAGCTGGCACCATCTGGTCCTGAGATCCAACGTTTATCTGGCACAGTCTTGGCCAAAGTCCATACCTGCTTGTTCCATGCACACGTGCGCGCACATGCGCGCACACACACATGCACACACATTTTGAGGGGGTCAAGCTACCCTAAATGGCAGGCTGAGAGCAGATGTCCATCATCCCTCCCAGTCCAGTTAATTAAGCCTCACATCCAGCAAGGAGATGCACACACACACACACACACACACACACACACACACACACACACACACACACACACACACACACACACACACACACATGCATGCATGCACAAACATACTGTACCGGCCCTGGATTAAACAGCCCATTGGCTGTTGTTCGTGCTACTTAAGCCTGTCTGTAAGTGTGTGTGTGTGTGTGTGTGTGTGTGTGTGTGTGTGTGTGTGCGCGCGCGCATGTGGGTGTGTGTGTGAGCATGTTTGTGAGTGATGATATTTAATGTGTCACTGAGATGAATCAAAGCGATTCTCCGATCATAAACAAGGGAAACCGCTGTTGTCTGCATCATTTTCATTTTGGCAGCAGGTAATAATCCCTGCAGCGATGCATCTAACATCCAAAAGTGCACAAACATAAACACATCATCTGGATCTGTGACACTTTGGCAGCAGAAGCAGAGCTAACACACAAATGAACATGAAGCTAAACTGGTTTTCAAATTCAGTTTTCTTGTCATTTCTAATCTTACCAAGTAGTGGTACTTTATTTATATAATTAAAAAATATATATTTTTCATAACTTAGCGTTTATGTTAGCGTGTTCTTAGCTTAACTGGCTGGTTGTAGCATCATGTCAAGAATAGTGAAGAAACACTCTGTCTCTTCTTCTGTTGTAATCCCATCAGCCATTGGAGTGAAGTAAGGGATGATGTGATCTCATGAAGTATCCCGTTTGTAGAGAGGCTTCAGTCCGCTTCATGAAGCTGACATCATCCAATTGTCTCATTCAGACACTCCAAACTTAACACTGCCTTTCCCTTATTTGTTTTATACATACATACATACATATATATATATATATATATATATATATATATATATATGTGTGTGTGTGTGTGTGTGTGTGTGTGTGTGTGTGTGTGTGTGTGTGTGTTTTAATCTTCAAATGATGTAGGTATATTATGTTAAATTATATGTGGCAGCAGTGTTGTGTTATGTTATATTAATTATATTATATTATTTTATATCATATTATATTATATTTTAGAAAGATTAAGCTTACAAAGAAATGTCCCTGCACTGTGAACAGCTCAGGTCCCATTCTCTGTTTCAGCCTCACAAAAATAGGATCTCACAAACACACAGCTGCCCTGTTTGATTCAGAAAAAGCTCAGCTGTAGAGAGAGTGAACTAGAAGTTTCTTCATTAGATTCCTGAAATGGAACTGTTTCACCCTCTGCTGGTAAAGTATAGTTATAGCATGCAACTTCTAGGTAAAAATTGTGATGGTATTTCAAAGGAAACACTGTGATGTTGGTTGCTGCAGCTTTTTATTGACGACACTGTACAAAATCCAACGTCCTTGGTAGCATAAAGGACCACAAAGTGTTGGCAAGAAAACAGCATCCCTTCTAGGAGAAATAGCAGATGTTCAGGTTTACTTTTGAGGTAAGGCACAGAAGGGAAACCAGTTTTAAGGCAGAAAGTGGCCTCTAGACAGATGTCATCAGTGCTGTAGTTTGATCGTGTTGTTTGTGATGCTTTGCAGTAGCCATTCAGTCCTTTCAAAGTAGCTGCTTAGTGATCACAGCCAAACAGGTCCCGAGACACTTTGTGAGGCTGGGGCATGGCCCTGGAAGCGACGAACAGCATGGGACTTGCAAACTTGTAAAAGTGGCTCCCAACAATCACTTTAACTCCATCAGGACCGCACATGGCACTGTCAACTTTCTTAAAGACGGCGATTGGACGCTTGTTGGTTGCAACACGAGGAGTGACACTCAAGTCCACATCATAGATGTCTCTGCCTGTGGTGAGCAGGAAAGTATGTAAGCTCAGGTGTGAAACTCAAGACAATGAAATACTTTTTAAATAAATAAAATAATTAAATAAAAAAAATAAGTCTCCCACCTTTGACGATGTGAGCAATGTGATCGTCTTGGCAGACAAATGCGGCATCAATGGGGCCTTCGATGCCCAGCTCCTCCTTCACAGTCTTGGGGTAGCCAGCCAGAAGGGTGTGGGGCTCACCAACTTTGTAAACATACAGTTGTTTGTCCTGAAGGAGAAAGAGAAAGTGAGCAGAGGGGTCACACTGACAGGTTGCTCCTCTGTCTTTATGAGTTTGTTTTACCTTGATCATGTAGAGATGATTGTTATAGGAGAAGACAGCATCCACGTCGCTGTGCAACTCTTTGAAAGCACTCTCAATGGTGCCAGACGTCAGCGTATCGTTTTCAAATTCACGAATATAATGGTGACCTGCAAAATGAGGAGATCCCTTACACACACACACACACATTCGCACACTGGCTACAAGTAACCACAGCTGCCCTGGGGCGCTCTGACAGAAGTGAGGCGGTTGAACAGAGGCACCACCGGTCCCTCCGTCCACCACCAGCAAAATCTAGTCCAATATGTCAGTAAGTGAGTGAGTATTTCTGTGTTTCTCACCTCTGAAGGCGTAAATGTTTCCGGCATCGTCTGATGTGATGGCATCCAGGTGAACACGGCTGCAGCGTTCTCTTTCCAGATGGTCACTGTCAGCACCTGAACAGCAATGAAGGATTTTGAATTTCCACTTTGACTTTGCTCATCATGGCCACAAAAGCAACTGATACAGAAGTTTGCTCAACAACATTAAATAAATAAAAGCATGTCTGGGATACTGAGATTATTTAAGTAAAATAAATGTATATTTTTCCCTTCACTTACCAAACTTAGAGCACTTCATGAAGTAGCCACGTGCCTCTTTGGGGTATTTCCCATTAACCTCACCAGTCCTTGGGTTAAACTTGGAGAACTTGTGTCCACGGAAGCAGTAGAAGTGCTCCATGAAGCGGAATGTAGAAGTGCAGTTTAGCGTGAAGTCTTCCTTGTGCACAGTCTTGTTTTGTGGTATGTAGTGGTAGACATCCTTTCCTAAAGCAAGAGAATGAGTAAACACAAACGTAACAATTAGACAGTAACTTGGCTTTCCCATAGCAGCATTTTTAATCAGCTTGTCCTTGAGCATGTTCAATTTAAAACCAAAGGACCGAGCTCTATGCTCTTACCAGGCCTATGAAAATTGTTTTTTCTTTTATTTGTTTAAGTGTTCCTACTTCAATACATCTTAGTTTCAGTCGTCCACCACCACTCTCGCCCATGGTGTCCCACAAGGTTCTGAGCAGGGGCCTCTACTGTTCCTCCTTCATCTGCTCCCTCTTCAGCACATCCTGAGCTCATTTCAAAGAAATCTCCTACCATCTTTATGCAGATGACATCCAACTGTACATCTTCTTTAACCCCATGAGATGTCTAAGCTGCAGCTGTTACACACCTGCTAAGACTGGATTGAAACAAGATGGCTGGGAGCTATCTACAGCTGAGTGAAGATAAGACTGAGATCCTTATCTGTGCCCTGGGAAAACACGTCTCCTAAAGTCAGAGACTCTCTAGGTCAGCTTGCTTCTCACACAAACTGTCTGGAATCTTGGTGTGACCTTTGACCCAGCTCTCACTCTGGATTCTCATGTTAATTCTCTTGTTCACTCTTCCTTCTTCCATCTCAGGAACATTGCTAAGCTGAGTCCCATTCTGTCACGTTCTGAACTCTATCCACACCTTCATCTCCTCACATTTGGATAATTGCAACAAAACCTGCTTGGATGAATTACTGGTAGTTCAGATTGCCTGTGCTCATCTTCTGACCAGGTCCTCTAAAAAAAGTACAGGTCTCCTCCCCCAGCTTCTCTGGGTGCCAATAAACCACAGAGTTCATTTCAAGATGCTTGTTCTGATTTTCAGCACCATCATACATTGGTGATCTTCTCAGTCGTTACACCCCCAGCAGGGTCTTGAGGTCCAGAGACCAAAGCCTCCTGGTTGTGCAGCTCACCAGGCTAAAGACCAAACGTGACAGATCATTTGCTGCTGAGGCCCCACAGACTCTGGAACTATCTCCATCTGATCCTGAGATCAGTTGACTCAGTGGTCTGCTTTAAAAAGCAGCTGAAGACTCACTTGTTCAAGCTGGTTTTGGTGTGAACTCCTGTTGATCCGTCGGCTTTCCTGGTGGTTATTTTTTGTGATTGTGTCTGATCTCTCTGTATATCTCTCTCACCTCCTTGTTTGTGATTGTTACGCACCATATCATTTTTATCTTCAAAGGTGCTATATAAATAAACTTTTACTTTCTTACATATTTATCAAAATCTAATTATTTCACATTTCTGAGACAAACACTTTTTTATAATGAATAAAATAGGAATCATATCTATATATATCTATATATCTATATATCTATATATCTCTATATATATATATATTTCAAACTGGTTTCCAATCAGACAGCAGTCTAACAACAACTTTACCCTTGAAGAAGAGGACAGAGTCGATTGCACACTGTGGACTGGGACACTCTACAGCAGCATCTAGGTGGTCTGGGACTCCAGGGAAGACTTCAGAGATATTCTTGGGGTAGCCGCTCTCCAGCTTGTGTTGGTAGTAGGCAAATACTTTGTTGTCCTACATAAAATGAGCAGGAAATACCATATCAGAATATAAGCAATCACCATTGAACTCTTTACTCCAAGGGAAACATTTTTGTTCAGTCCTTTTTGTTCTGATTATTTGAGCTGATTGAGTCATGCTTTTTGAACATCTGGTCAACTAACAAGTAGTCATTTTATTGTCATTCGACTGTACCAAGAATAAGAAGATGCGGTCATGGTGGGTGGGCTCGTCCTCGTAGTGCATGAGGAAAGCAGCATCTACATGGCCGAGGTGATGATATTCATCCAACTCAGGAAAAGTCTCATTGGCCACCTCAGGTTTGCCATGGAAGCCCTTGAATAAAAAGTGACCTGATAGAACATGCATTAAAGTGGGTAAACAGGAAACAAGCATGTTTCTAGCTTATTTTGTCATAAATCAGTCAGTCAATTCTATTATTTATTATACATGTTGGTCACCTGATTAGTCACCTTTACAATGAGGCACAACTTGTAAGAATTGTTCATCTGTGTGATGATGCACACAGCACAGCATATAGGTAGCGATTTACCTAAACCCCCTGAAATAGTGTTCTGTTGGTATTTTCTCTTGTTCTGACCATCAGGTGTTGCCAGGTGTGTTCTACTCACAATATGACTGATACCTGCTTGACAACTATAGGACTGCTTGGTCATAGTGTTTGTGCCAGAGTTATAACACACACGATGGTTGACCTTCAAGAAGGGCCACTGCCTTCAACTCCTGGTTGAAAAATGTGATGTCATTCAACAGCTACATTTGACTAGACTAGTAACCAGCATGAGAAGGAGGAGCCAAATTGTTGTGGTTGCGTAGAGATCTTCCACATGCTACTGAGGATCTTGGCTAATATATGTTGTTGTTTTCCTCATTACTGTGGGAAATGATGATCATCTGGTCTAACAAGCCTCTTGAACAAAGTTGAATATCAACAGAAGAACACTGGCCAGGAATTTGAATTGAATTTTTAGCTGTGTTAATCTTCTAGAAGCACCATCCTTACAAATTGGTCCTTGCCCAAAAGGTGACAAATAAAACTTTCTAAAACCACAAAAAAGCACTGGTAGTTCTATTCCAGGGTATAAATGATTGAGTGAAATAACACAAATGCCCTTTACCTTTGAAAAAGTAAGGTACACCCTCTTCATTCTCAGTTGCAGCGTCCATCTCAAGGCCTTGACAACGGTCAGGACGAACTACACAATATTAAACCAGAATTAAAGATGTAAGATTTAGATAAAATTAGATTTGTCACCTCTGCCAAAATATTCACCCAATCCATGGTGGTTATTATGATGATTGCCGTGTCTGTGGTTGTCATTGCCACTTCCATGATTGTTATTGCCGTGTCTGTGGTTGTCATTGCCGCTTCCGTGCTTGTCATTGCCACTTCTGTGGTTGTCATTGCCGCTTCTGTGCTTGTCATTGCCACTTCTGTGGTTGTCATTGCCACTTCTGTGGTTGTCATTGCCACTTCTGTGGTTGTCATTGCCACTTCTGTGGTTGTCATTGCCACTTCTGTGGTTGTCATTGCCACTTCCATGGTTGTCATTGCCATGTCCGTGGTTGTCATTGCCATGTCCGTGGTTGTCATTGCCACTTCCGAGCTTGTCATTGCCATGTCCGTGGTTGTCATTGCCGCTTCCGTGCTTGTCATTGCCACTTCTGTGGTTGTCATTGCCGCTTCCGTGCTTGTCATTGCCACTTCTGTGGTTGTCATTGCCGCTTCCGTGCTTGTCATTGCCACTTCTGTGGTTGTCATTGCCGCTTCCGTGATTGTCATTGCCACTTCTGTGGTTGTCATTGCCGCTTCCGTGCTTGTCATTGCCACTTCTGTGGTTGTCATTGCCGCTTCCGTGCTTGTCATTGCCACTTCTGTGGTTGTCATTGCCGCTTCCGTGCTTGTCATTGCCACTTCCGTGGTTGTCATTGCCGCTTCCGTGCTTGTCATTGCCACTTCCGTGGTTGTCATTGCCGCTTCCGTGGTTGTCATTGCCATGTCCGTGCTCATCGTTGCCTTGTTCGTGATGATTCCCCCTGTTTGAACAGAGTCAGATAAAGGAGACCCAACACATCATGTTGTGTTCATTTTGCATGCCACTTTGCTGCAACCTCTCAATAGAATCGAGAGGAGTCAGTTAAGGTGGTTTGGGGACCTTGTTAGGATGTCTCCTGGACACCTCCCCAAGGAGGTGTTCCAGGCATGTCCTGCCGGCAGGAGACCCCATGGTCAACCCAGGACACATTGGAGAAAGTACATCTCCGAACTGGCCCAGGACTGCCTTGGGGTCCTATACCGGAGGAGCTTGTGGAGGTAGCTGGGTAGAGGACAGTCTGGAACTCCCTAGTTGGGATGCTGCCCCCGTGAGACCCGAGAGACTTTGCTGCAACGCGTTTACGACTTTAGAAGCAGTTAATAATGATGGAGAATTTGAACTTGTAGTCTTTTATGGTTTCAGTATAAAACTGTCTCTGTATGCATGAGTGCAGTTGATACATCATTATCAAACTTTTAAAAAACTGAGAAGAATATTTCAAAGATACAGTTGTTTCCCTGTCACATCAGATGTAAAATAGATGCAAGTTTAAATTTACTGTTTATTTTCTCCTGATCACATCTGAATTTATAGTTGGCTCCAGATTATCTTTATAGATATGCACTTTTGAGTGCATAAGCAAGCTTCAGTGATTTAATACCAAGCCCACTTCAATACAACAAAACGTATTTTATCATTAGCTCGAGATCTAGAGCATAATAAAGTTTTCAAACATTCACTTACAGAACCAATGCCAGAGAAAGGGCCAAGCAGAAACATAGAAACAGCTTCATGGTGAGGTGTCCTCTTGTCCAGGAGACTGAAGAGCTGGGCAGTAGGTACCGTAGCTGTTTCTGCACAATCTCTTTATATCCAAGTCCAGTTCCCGGGTGGGGGAGGGGTTTGCTTCACGTTTGGCTTCAAAAGCGGAGGGTGCGATGTGCAGAAGCTATGAGTTCATCAAAACACCCACATACATAATGTTCGTCAGAGCTTTGCCCCTAAAGTTTCAGCCTGAATCATGTTTCATCTTGATGCAACTGATTTCATAGAAGACTGTCTGATGTTGTGAGGATTTCAACTGTTGATATGAAACTATAATGTGATACAAGCAAATTTAGTCTCAAATCTGTCTCTTTTCAGGACTTTTAAAGCCTTTGCTGAATATACAGCCCACGTTTCTGCAGCACCTCTTTCCACAATGCTATTGTCACGTTTTAACAGCAGATCCTTTTGTTGAAGACCTTTGCATAAGTTCTGTCAAGAAGACATTTATTTGAAACTCTCACTTTTAAGCTGGCACTGTTTTATGCATTTGCTTGAAATAATAGCTCTGGAACAGTCCAGAACTGGTTCAACTCCTGCAGGTAACTAATCTATTTGTCCGCACAGAAAACAAATTGAAAGGGCTGATTGCTGCACTTTACCCTCCTTGCAACAATCATTACGCAACATTTGCACAGTGAACTTTAACTGAGACATTAACATAAACTAACTTAATTTACTCCTAAGGTTATATACGATTTAAAATCTTTATATCAATCAATTAATTCCTTTGACTTGAGAGTTAGGAGTCTATTGTAACACAACTTAGATTTCTAATTTAAGGTTATGTGGACATAAGTTACCAAAATGCTGGTGAAGGTCCTCAGTCATCCAGGTTATGGTAATCCAAATGGGTTCAAATGAAGGCAATGGGACTTCTTTGGTTCCGTGAAGACGTTTCGCTTCTTATATGAGGAACTTTGTAAATTAAGCGTGACTCTCCCATATTCCAGTCAAATTGACAAAGCACCTCGGATGAGAAGTAAAATGTCTTCAAGAAACCAAAAGAAGTCCAGTTGCCTTCATTTGAACCCTTTTGAATTTACCAAAAGCCTTCAACTGTCACAATCTGCTCCTGCCTCCCTGTCTGTGACTCTCCCCTGCCTCCTGATTAGTCTTTATTGTTCTCACCTGTTCTCACCTACGTCCCCGGCTCTCTAGGAGAGATGAGGAGGGGAGTAATAAAAGTGGTGTGTGGATTTAATAATAAACAGTGCTGTGTCGCTATAAAACAAGGGATTTATTACAAAAGGAATGGAATATTTACAAATAAGTAAAAAGCAATACTATATACAAAACCAAAGGAGCAATATTTAATAAGGAGAAACCACAAACGCCAACCCAGAAGGGGATGGGGGTAAACAACCGAGAATATACTATTTACACAAAAGGGGAGATCCAAAGCCTAAATCCAAATGCCGGTCCGAAGTCAAATTGCCAAAAAGTCTTATCCTTAATCCAAATCCGTAATCCAAGTATCCAAGTGAGAATAAACCAAAGTCTAGTGAGCGAACAGAGTTATATCAAAAGCGAACCGAGGAGAAGAGAGCACAATAAACTGTTGCCAGTCTATTCTACCCTTGGACCTTCTCCAGGAACTAATGGCTGTGGAGCAGCTTTTAACAGCTGTCCAGTAATTACCTCGGATTAAAGACAACTGGGCACCGGGAGACAGGCGAGGCAAAGGCCTCTGGGGCCATCTTGTGGCCGAAAAGGGGCATGGCACGTAAAACCTGCCCCTAATTAATCTGCCCATGTGTTCCTGAATGTTTCCCTGAGTATTTATACCTCCCATCTTGTTTGAGTCTTTGTTGGATCATTGTTTGTTGTCAGCGTTGTTTTGTTCTGTCATTCCCGCTCTGCCATTAAATCCACTTTTATTTTATCCGTGCCTGCATTCCTGCCTCCTGATCTGCTCCACCACAAATGGTCCACCTCCAACTACTCCGCAACGTGATAGAATGATCCGACCAACCTGGACCTGTGGTGAGCTCTAGTCATCTGCCTGGAGGATTATTTTTTGCTTTGTCTCCTTTTCAGCGGAGGGAGATTTTGACTTGAGGGGTTTTCTGCGCATCCTACCTGTTCTCGGGGTGGTCGAACCCATTGAGGGGTTTTGAGGCATCCTACCTGTTCTCGGGGTGGTCAAAATCATTCTCCTCTCCTGCTGTTTCGCCCCGTCCTGTTTTCCCATGGAAGCTGCGGATCCTGGAGTTTTGGTGAGGTAAAAACCCCCAACGCACGCCAACATTCTTAGGGGTGGTAGGGCTGGTCTTCCCGCTCCATTTCTGCTTCCCTTCACCCGAGCCTCCGCCTATGGACCCAGCTTGATCCTGATGTGCACCTGCTCTGACCATTTGTCGAGTACCTGCCGCCGATCCTGGTTTCCTCGCGTCGCTCCGGCTGTTCATCAACTTCCTGGTCCACGCCTGTGGGGCCTACGCCTGCAGGTCCTCCATGTTGCAGCCTCTTCAGAGTCCCGTCGCTGCAGCCTCTACAGGGTCCCCTGCTGCTGCAGCCTCTTCAGGGTCCCGCATCTGCTGCTGCAGCCTCTTCAGGGTCCCGCGCCTGCTGCTGCAGTGTTCCAGTTCGAGTCCATGTGTTCCAGTTCCTGAGTCCCCGTGTTCCAGTGTCCCGAGTCTCCCGAGTTATGGGGGTTTTGTGGGCATCAGGTATTCACTCCTTAAAGGGGGGTACTGTCACAATCTGCTCCTGCCTCCCTGTCTGTGACTCTCCCCTGCCTCCTGATTAGTCTTTATTGTTCTCACCTGCCCCTTGTTAATCTGCCCATGTGTTCCTGATTGTTTCCCTGAGTATTTATACCTCCCGTCTTGTTTGAGTCTTTGTCGGATCATTGTTTGTTGTCAGCGTTGTTTTGTTCTGTTGTTCCCGCTCTGCCATTAAATCCACTTTTATTTTATCCGTGCCTGCATTTCTGCCTCCTGATCTGCTCCACCACACATGGTCCGCCTCCAACTACTCCGCAACGTGACATCAGCATCCAGGCTTCATTCTCTCTATGTTGTTTACAACATCTTGTGTCATTTTGTTAAGTGCTGTCCTTTCAGATCTCACCACTGCACTCTGTATGAAAGTTTGTCCTGGCTTCCATTAACTGCTTGGCGTAATTGTCAGTGGTTATTCTTTATTTCAAAATATATATTAATGACTTTCCAACTGATTTTAAATGTATTTACAGTAGTTCCTTTTAGGTGACAGCTGGGGAAAATTATGTGTAAATAGTTCACACTGAATGTAGGCACACACAATTAGGCATAACTGACACATTAATGATAAATATACATATTGTAGCTTTTTTAACTTTTGATTGTTTTTTCCCTTCATGTCAGGGAGGGTGGTGCTGTAGAGGTGTCCTAGTACCCCCTATGGATGACCCACCACTGGCATTGACACACACTCTTAAATTTATGTATCCCAATCAAGGCCTTCTTCTTCCTGGCACTCGCAGAGTAGACGCTTCTCTTTTCGCTCCCTTATCTTTTTCCCCCTAGGCTCTTTGTCCTGTCTGCCCACAGAGCGCTTCTCTGCATTTCTTCTGAAAAACCCTATTTTTAACCATGGATTTGAATAAACTGGTCATTCAACGCGATTGATAAGATTTTTTCAACAATGAGAACGGAGCAGGGGGCTCCCACATGTCCACAGGGGACACACCCGGTGGGGTATAAGCGGGATTCCTGTCCATTGAGGATATCGAAGACGTGTGGATATTTGGCCTGATGATCACTGGATTTCTCCTGATTGGAGTGGGAGGATATCTGGTTTTCTGTAAATTTGGGAAGACGGGAGCGATTGGAGGGCGACCCGCACCCAGGGAAATCACCGTCCGTTTGGAGACTTCTCAGATTGGGAAGTTACTCGAGGTGAATCGTAAGCTGGACAATGTTCTAGCTGCGATACCGGTTCTTCTTCCGGCACTCACAGGGAACAGTCGCTTCTGCCTTTTGCTCCCTTATCTGTATTTTCCCAAGGCTCTTTTTTGACCCGTCTGCCTACAGAGCGCTTCTCTGCATTTCCTCTGCAATTACTATTTTTCAGCATGGATTTAATTAATTGGTCATTCAACGCGATCGATAAGATTTTTTCTACAATGAGGACGGAGGAGGGGGCTCGCGCTTGCCCTCAAGGGACACACGCAGCGGGATATATGTTCGATTCCTGGAAGAAGTGGAATAACATCTGTCTCTCTCAGCTGTCCATTGAGGATGTCGAAGATATGTGGATATTTGGCCTGATGATCGCTGGATTTCTTCTGATTGGAGTGGGAGGATATCTGGCTTTCCGTAAAATTGGGATGATGGGAGCGATTGGAGGGCGACCCGCAACCATGGACGGCACCGTCCGTGTTGATACCTCACAGACTGGGACGTTGCTCGAGGTGAATCGCAAGCTGGACAATGTCTTAGCTGCGTTACCGGTGTTAGTGCGCAAGATTGATATCATCTCGGAAAGGGTCACCGGACGGTGTGGAGATGTTTAATCACCGAATTGGCTTCACTGGAGGACTTGAATGATCAATACAGACTTTAAGGCAGAGAGGAAAAATTATCTCTGCCTGACCCAAACAAAGTTCTGTTATCGAATCTGACGCCATAAGCAGCCTTGGAGTTGCGTGCAATAACCCCCACGATGGAAGGAATGCAGACAAATGCTGTGAAACTCTATCCACCCACCCCCCCGCCTTCAGATTGTGGTCTCTAGCAAGGTCATTACGTTGAAGGAACTCTCTGCTCTCTGTGCTTCCCCATGACCTCCCTCCCACCTGTGGATTCAGCTGGTTGAGCGCCACACAGGCAGCCCCCGCTGAGGAAACCAGGATCCCAGCCCCTCCCTCCTACCTACCGGGTCTCATGTTGTGAACTGTGACGTTCATGCTTACATGTCGGGTGTTTTTTTTTTTTTGCATTAGAGTGCTACACCCTGCTGATGTAACCCTGTTAATGCCTTTTTTTCTCCCTCCCCTGAACTTTCCTCATGTATTCCCTCATTCATCTACAAAAGGAGCGCCGTCATGGCTGCTCCCATGGTCTGCCTGTATCTGTCCTGTCTATATGTGTGTGTGTAACCTTGGTCAGGTTGTACCATGGAGTCAAGTTCCTATGCTCTGATCTGGAGCGCTGGCAATAAAATTCATTCTGATTCTGATTCTGATTAGTGCACAAAATGGATGTCATCTCGGAGAGGGTCATCGGATGGTATGGACAAGTTAAAAAACCCAAAATTCGCTTCACTGAAGGACTGGAATGATCAGTTTAAAGACTGAAGGCAGAGAGGAAAATTATCAGCCTGACCCAAACAAATTCTTGTTATCCAAATCTGACGCCCTGGCAGCCTTGAGCGGCTACAAACCCCCACGAAGGAATGCAGACAGATGCTGTGAAAACCCGACCTTTTCTTTCTTTTCTTTTATTTATTTATTTTTTTAACTGCAGAACGCTTCTCACAGATAATTAGAATGCTGAGCATTCTATCACGCTAAAACATTATGAAAGGTTAAAAAAAAGTCGGGCTCGGGCCCAGGTCGGGCCAGAGAATCCTGAAAACCTTTTCGGACCGGGTCGGGCTGGGGCTCCACCTCCTCGGGCTGGGCCGGACACGGGCTCAGATTTTTGGCCCGTGCAGTGCTCTACCCCCCTCTGCTTTCCTATTGGAGTCTCATGCTGTGTTGTCTGAAGTCTGTTGCATATCTGTTGAGGTGTTTTTTTGCAGAGCAATGCTGCCCTCCTGGTGGAGGGTAGCTGTAAAGTGCCTTTTTTCCCTCCTCCCGAATCAATTCCTCATGTTACCCTCTTATCTCTATTAAGGTAAGCACAACTCAGGTTGTGAATGACCACAGTCACCAATTCTTTTCATGTGTCTTGCCCATGTATGTCTGATGTCTGAATTGTGTGTACTGAAACTCTAATTTCCCTCTGGGATTAATAAAGCATTGATTAATTGATTAATTAATTGATTGATTGATTGTTTGATTAAGTCCAAGGTTAACAACCCCTCCACACCGTCATGAGAGTGGGACTGTGAGGGTAGGGGCAGATGACACCCAACAAATTCTGGGATAATGTAGGTACAAGCTTACTGATCTAATCTAGGGCAAGCAAGCTCTTGCACTGACGGCTCATTGGAGACCTATTAATTAAAAATATACAAGCCTAATCATTCATAATTTCAAGGTTTAATTACATCTAAACTGAGTTACAAAAAATCCACTCCTTTCAAAGCTGTCATGATGGTACACTTGAGCTGTTGAACCTAAAATATTTATTTGTACCAGACTGTAAACATTTCTGCTGTGAAGATGGCATTTTTAACATAGGAGTCAATTGGTTCTTTCACATCTGAGCCAGCATGAACCCCCCTGGTTAGGTATATTGTGTTCACATCTGATGAAACTTGACAGGCCTAAACGTATTGTGAGGGTCTGCTGGGAACGTCTGGCGGAGTCTCCTGTCAGAAGAAGTTTCAATTCCTACCCCCAACAGAACCTCCAAAATGTTCCTGGGAAGATGGGGGACATTGAGTTTGTGTGGGCCACGTTATGTGCTTCCATGATGAAGGTGGCTGACCGGAGCTGCGGCTGCAGGAATGTCGATGCCTGTTGTGGTGGCTGGTGAATTACTTTTATGGCAGGGCACATTTTAAAGATATTGGCCAGAGGCAAAATTCCTTTGAATGGCATGTGTAAAAAGGCATTAAAACCTCAGATGAAAAAGGTTTTTGGATTTTCACGTCTGGAAGTTAAAGAAAATCTGAGTTTTTTTACTGACACGGGAAAAACAGACACTAACTTCCGGTCTAAGCCCTGGGCAGCTAGTGACGTTTCACAAGGAGATCTGCTGAAACAGCGCTAGTAAACAACTCCTGACTCTGGTGTTTCTGTGTTAGCGTTATAGCAGAGAACAATGTGTCATCAGTCAGATGTAGCTTCTGAAGCCTCTGCTAGTCGGTCAGATTTGGGTTTTTTTTCTCTGGGATATGGCGACAAGATCGGATATTGGATTACCGGAGAAATTCAACTGAACTCCGTGCCCTGCAGCTGGATATCAGAACCGGAGATGCAGACATGCTTTGGACCGTTTCACTCAGAAAACCCGCGGCCCGATTAAGACACCGGGGAGGATTCTGTTCGTCTTCAGAACCAAAATCGGTACAGTTTGTTAAATATTTCATGTCTGTGCTCCACTGGTAGCTTTCAGTTAAGTTCTCAGCTGATTAGCTCCATCATATTGTCCCAATATAGTTCAGTAATATACAGATGAGTAAAATAACGTGTTGCCAGCTTTACCACTGTGTGTATTTATTGATATAACATCGGAAAATATTTAACTGATTGCTTACCAGAATAAATCTTCCTGATGATAACTCGTTAGCTCTGATCATTGTTTTCTAATCCAGGATGGCACATAGGTTCTACCGGTCCTATAGGAGGATCTATTGTTAAAAAATGGGGATCATCTTTTAGATTATCTCGTGTGTGTGTGTGTGTGTGTGTGTGTGTGTGTGTGTGTGTGTGTGTGTGTGTGTGTGTGTGTGTGTGTGTGTGTGTGTGTGTGTGTGTGTGTGTGTGTGTGTGTGTGTGTGTGTGTCGTAGCTTTCACAAATTATTTGTTTATTCTTTACCAGAGCTAACACGGTTAGTGCTGCGGCAGTCATGCTAACAGGACTCGCCGGCTGGAGTCCAGAAGTACCGGTGCGGTTCTAAATGGATTTATAGTTGTATGTTTTTTTTTAATCAAACCTCTGTTAGTGAAAAATACGTGTAGGACACGGACACATGGCTCAGACCTTTAGCTGCAGCTGTAAATGCAATTTTCTGTTTTAATTAGGAACACGATAATAAACAAAATACAGTGATTTACCATGCTGGCAACAGCAGCTACCTAGTATCTCTGATGGCGTTTCCTTGCCTTACCTTACTTGGCTCATCTGGACTCAGCCAAATATAATTATTACTTGTGTGTGTGTGTGTGTGTGTGTGTGTGTGTGTGTGTGTGTGTGTGTGTGTGTGTGTGCGTGCCTGCGTGTGCGTGCGTGTGTGTGTGTGTGTGTGTGTGTGTGTGTGTGTGTGTGCTTGCATATGTCTGTTAATGTTTTTAACCTGTTATGGGAATCTGGGGTCATTTTGTAAAGCACTTTGAGTAGCACTTTGTTCGAAAAGCGCTTTATAAACAAATCTGATTGATTGATTGATTGATTGATTGATATGACGTGTGTGAGTGATGTATGCAAAACACAGTTCTTCACTGCCTGGAGGAGAGAATTTTGATTTTCCGTAATAATTTATGACTAAATTCCTCAACAAACCTGGCCTGGCGTGGTTCCATCGGCCCAGCCCAGCGCACCGAGCCTGACGTGGTTCTACCGGCCCGGCCCAGCGGTACCGGGCCTGACGCGGTTCCATCGGCCCAGCCCAGTTCCGCCGACGGGGCCTAACAACACCGACTCCGGCGGGGTCCTGCTGAGCCAGGCCCAACAACATTCATCGCGTTGCGGTGAGCACGGAACCAGAGGACGACGGTTGCAGGTGAGAGGAAGAGATGCCAGGAGGAAGAGCCGGTGGACGAGGTAAAGAAATGGCCACAGAAGACCTGGAGGAGATCAAACGATCTCTGAACTTTATGTCAGGTGAACTGTCAAAAGTAACATCGCAGCAGGATCGATTATTGAGACTGATGGAGGAGGTGAAGGAGCTTAAAATACTGTTAACTGAAAAAGATAAGAAGATTTCAGCCTTGGAGCAAAGAGTTGATGAACTTGAACAATATACAAGACGAGAGGATTTGGTGATAATGGGACTAGAAACCCGACACAGAAGCTACGCAAAAGCAGTAGCAAATCATGACTCAGCAGAAGAGGCTTCAGACAAAGAACTTGAGACACTAGAGCAGCAAGTTGTTACTTTTCTGCACAGCAAGGACATAACTATTCAAAGAGATGCTATTTCAATATGTCATGCACTGCCAAAAAAATTTGAGAAAGCTAAACCAACTATTATTGTAAGGTTCACCAGCAGAAAACAAAGAAACAGCATTCTGTTACAAGCAAACAAGCTTAGAGGCACCAATGTGTACATAAATGAACATTTAACCAAAAAAAATGGGACAATAGCTAGAGAGGCACGGATGCTAAAAAAGCAGAAAAAAATTGTAGCTACATGGACAAGGAACGGGAGTGTATGGATCAGAGAACAAGAAGGGTCACAGGCTAGGATAATAAAGGAGCTGGGAGAACTGGAAAAATTTAATTAACAGTGAAAGTTGGAAGAGGGATGTAGAATCAAGTAAAATCTCATATAGCATCACATAAATAAGATACAAGTAAACCACAACACAAGCATATGGACATAACAACAAATACTTATGAGGAACTAGAATACAAGATATATGACCCTGGAAAGGAACTAGAAAATAATTTGTACACACATATTAATAATAAATGTGAATATTTTAGTGAACAAGAACTAAGGGATTCAGTTTTGACAGAAGGAACACTCTCGATCATTCACTTCAATAGTAGAAGTTTGTATTGCAATTACTCTAAAATATTGGATTATTTAACACAAAATAAAAAACCATTTCAAATCATTGCTATAACAGAAACATGGTTAAAAGAAGGAGATGAGGAGGAGGTACAAATACAGGTGCTGGCCAGTAAATTAGAATATCATCAAAAGGTTGAAAATATTTCAGTAATTCCATTCAAAACGTGAAACTTGTACATTATATTCATGCAATGCACACTGACCAATGTATTTCCGATGTTTATTACGTTTAATTTTGATATTTATAGGTGACAACCAATGAAAACATCAAATCTGGTATCTCAGAAAATTAGAATATTCTAAAGGCCAATGAAAAAATGTTTGTTTCTCTAATATTGGCCAACTGAAAAGAATGAACATGAAAAGAATGTGCATGTATAGCACTCAATACTTAGTCGGGGCTCCTTTTGCCTCAATAACTGCAGTAATGCGGCGTGGCATGGACTCGATCAGTCTGTGGCACTGCTCAGGTGTTATGAGAGCCCAGGTTGCTCTGATAGTCGTCTTCAGCTCCTCTGCATTGTTGGGTCTAGCGTATTGCATCCTCCGCTTCACAATACCCCATAGATTTTCTATGGGGTTAAGGTCAGGCAAGTTTGCTGGCCAATCAAGGACAGGGATACCATGGTCCTTGAACCAGGTGCTGGTGGTTTTGGCACTGTGTGCAGGTGCCAAGTCCTGTTGAAAGGTGAAGTCTGCATCCCCATAAAGTTGGTCAGCAGCAGGAAGCATGAAGTGCTCTAAAACTTCCTGGTAGACGGCTGCATTGACCCTGGACCTCAGGAAACAGAGTGGGCCAACACCGGCAGATGACATGGCACCCCACACCATCACTGACGGTGGAAACTTTACACTGGACCTCATGCAACGTGGATTCTGTGCTTCTCCGCTCTTCCTCCAGACTCTGGGTCCTTGATTTCCAAAGGAAATGCAGAACTTGCTTTCATCAGAAAACATAACTTTGGACCACTCAGCATCAGTCCAGTCCTTTTTGTCCTTGGCCCAGGCGAGACGCTTCTTGCGCTGTTTCTTGTTCAAGAGTGGCTTGACACACGGAATGCGACACCTGAATCCCATGTCTTTCATGAGTCTCCTCGTGGTGGTTCTTGAAGCGCTGACTCCAGCTGCAGTCCACTCTTTGTGGATCTCCCCCACATTTTTGAATGGGTTTGTCGTCACAATTCTCTGCAGGGTGCGGTTATCCCTAGAGCTTGTACACTTTTTTCTACCACATTTTATCCGTCCCTTCGCCTGTCTGTTAATGTGCTTGGACACAGAGCTCTGCGAACAGCCAGCTTCTTTAGCAATCACCTTTTGTGTCTTGCCCTCCTTGTGCAAGGTGTCAATGATTGTCTTTTGGACAGCTGTTAAGTCAGAAGTCTTCCCCATGATTGTGGTGCCTTCAAAACAAGACTGAGGGACCTTTTAAAGGCCTTTGCAGGTGTTTTGAGTAAATCAGCTGATTAGAGTGGCAGCAGGTGTCTTCTATATTCAGCCTTTTCAGAATATTCTAATTTTTTGAGATACCAAATTTGGAGTTTTCATTAGTTGTCACTTATGAATATCTAATTTAAATGTAATGAACATTGGAAATACATTGGTCTGTGTGCATTGCATGAATATAATGTACAAGTTTCACGTTTTGAATGGAATTACTGAAATATTTTCAACTTTTTGATGATATTCTAATTTACTGGCCAGCACCTGTAGAGGGGTATGAAATGTACTTTATGAATCGGAATAATAAAAGAGGAGGTGGTGTTGCACTGTATGTATGTCACAATTTAAAAAGTAAAGTCATTCATAACATGTCAACAGCCATCCAAGATGTCATGGAAATGATCACTATTGAAATAATCTCTGAAAAGACAAAAAACATAATAATAAGTTGTATCTATAGAGCACCTGGATCTTGTGTAGAAACATGTACAAATACAATTACTGAGATGTTGAGTGGAATCTGTAACAAGGATGTATTTCTCTGTGGGGACTTTAATGTTGACCTGGAAAATGTAAACAATTCAAAGACAGCAAACGACTTCATAAATTCAATGTATCTACTGGGTCTGTTTCCACTGATAACCAAACCAACAAGAATTGACGCGCATAGCTCAACAATTATAGATAATATATTTACTAATGCTTCAGAAGGGATAGAGAGAAGTGGAATAGTGATGACTGATATCAGTGATCATCTGCCAATTTTCACAGTCTATAAAAATCACCAGATCAAAAATCAACAAAAAATGGAAAAACTTATAAGGGACAGGTCACAAAACACTATAGACGCACTAAAAAGAGATCTGGAACAACAAAACTGGGAAGAAGTATATGTTGATGATGTAAACATGGCTTACAATTCTTTTATAACAATATTATGTAGTCAATATGACAAAAACTGTAAAACAAAAACTCAAACACCAAGAGGGAGGATGAACAAACCATGGATGACAAAAGGGCTGCTGAACGCCTGTAAGAAAAAAAATACATTATATAGATGTTTTTTAAAACTAAGAACAAGTGAAGCAGAAAGGAAATACAAAAAATATAAGAATAAATTAGTTTCTATAATCAAAAGACAAAAAAAGGAATATTATAGCAATTTATTAGAAGAAAACAAAAATAATATTAGAGCAACTTGGGGAATAATAAATAATGTCATAAAAAGAAATCAAATAGCTTCAACTGTTCCAAATTATTTTGAAAACGGACAGTCTGAAATTAGTGAAACCAGTAAAATAGTAAATGAATTTAACAATTTTTTTACTAATGTGGGACCTGACCTGGCAAAAAACATTCCAAAAAGAACAAATTATAGTATAGGTGAGAATATCAAAAGCAATGAAAACAGTATATATTTAAGTCCAGTAACTAGTGATGAAATAAGAAATATTATCAATAAATGCATCAATAAAAGAAGTACTGACTGTGACGGTTTAGACATAACATTAATAAAAAATATAATAGAAAGTATTATTCATCCATTGACTTACATATGTAATTTATCTTTTGCAACAGGGACATTTCCTAACAGGATGAAAATTGCAAAAGTCATACCACTTCATAAAAGTGGAGACAAACATATCTTTTCCAACTACAGACCAATATCTTTATTGTCACAATTCTCAAAAATATTAGAAAAATTATATATTGCCAGGTTGGACCGATTCCTGATCAATGAAGAGATATTAAATGACAGTCAGTATGGTTTTAGAACAAATCATTCAACATCCATGGCATTAATGGAATTAACAGAAGAAATATCGGAAGCCCTTGACAAAAAAAATCATCTCATAAGTATCTTTATTGATTTAAAAAAAGCATTCGATACAGTGGATCATACAATTCTTATTAAAAAACTTTGTAAATATGGCATCAAAGGGATGGCCCTAAAATGGATAACTAGTTATCTTACCGATAGGCAGCAATATGTTCAAATAAACAACACAAAATCACATATAAATAACATTACTTGTGGTGTACCACAAGGGTCGGTATTGGGCCCTAAACTATTTATCATTTATATAAATGACATTGTTGAGGCATCCAATATATTAAAATGCACCTTATTTGCAGATGATACAACTTTTTACTATTCAGGAGATAATGTTGAGCAGATGATAGAAGTGATACAAGCAGAGATGAAAAAAATTAAACTATGGTTTGATGGAAACAAACTATCATTAAACAGTGATAAATCCTGTTTTATGATATTTAGTAATACAAATTCAAATGATGAAATTTAATTAAATATAGATGAGATTAATATTAAAAGAGTTCAAGAAGTCAAGTATCTGGGAGTCATCATTGATGAAAAACTGTCATGGAAACTACATATAAACAGTGTCAAAACTAAAATATCTAAAACGATTGCACTGTTACATAGAGCAAAAGGGTTGCTTGATAATAATTCATTATATTTGTTATATAACTCACTGATCGTACCATACCTGAACTACTGCATTGAAATCTGGGGAACAACATATAAAACTTACACAAATTCCATTTACATCTTACAGAAAAATCAATAAGAATAATCACAAGGAGCAACTACAGAGATCCGTCCAATCCATTATTTATTAAATTAAAAACACTAAAATTCTATGATCTGGTGGACTACAATATTTTAAAATTTATGTATAATGCAAACAAAAGGAACGTACCTGCAGGATTAATTAAACGATTTTCAAAAAGACATAGCAAATATGATTTAAAGGGACATGAATTATTTAATATACCTAGACATCGGATACTCGTAAAGGAACATTGTGTCTCCATATATGGAGTTAAATTGTGGAATAAATTGAATACTGAACTCAAGAATGCAAAAACAATATTGACTTTCAAAAAAGAGATAAAAAATAAAACGATTAACTTATATAGATCCGTTACATAAATGTGTGAGGGGAGGAGGGTGGGGGGGATTAAAGGAACAAAATATTAACCTAGTATGTGCTTGTATGTGTATATATGTATGTATATAGATCTGTAACTTAATGCTTCTTTCTGTGTAACTTGTTTTCTTTTTCTATTTTTTTCTCAAATTCATGGGTTGAGATTTTGTCGACCAACAAGTCCAGGAACTATATTGTTCAATTTCCTTAAGAGTCATATGATTATTTCATTTATATTAATGCTATTTTAGTTAAAAGGGGCAGACAACATAAGTTTTTCTTCTTTCTGTCCCCTTTTTCATTTTGGCTTGCAGCAATTTAGTTCTGATTGTATTTTTATTTTAATGTCAATAAATGAAAATAAAAGATTAAAAAAAAAAACTGAACTCAGTTTATATTTATATAGATGGTAAAGTGTAGTTGTACTGTATCTCTACAATTTTAACGCTGAGTCTGGCCACTACCTTTAACAGATGTTGTGCTGAGAGATTTGCATGCCCTAGGTGCACATGAGTAACAAGCATGGCCAACTTTTGAATATTAGCGGCTGCCATGCCGACATGATAGGGAGAGCAAAATGCTAACAGCTACTACCCAACAAGAGCAGGGACACAGAAACTTGCGATCACAGTGAACTTTGAAACTGAACAGCAGAACGGCACCGTGGTCCCATTCCTTAAAATGGAACTGCTACTCATGGTGCTAAATTAACAACAAAACATTTCACCATCAGAACATTAAACAAGAGACTAACTACAACCAACACATCCCTAGTAATAGTTCCTGAAAACACACCAAAATAGAAAAAAACTATTGAAAACCGGCTACCCACAATGCACTTTTCCACTGCCTGGTCCACAGTGGACAGGATCACTACACAATGAGAAAAATGCCTTCTCCATGTCAGGGATGAGGTCCTGCCTCAATTGAAAGAGTTAAAAGTTTCTCGCTGTCCTGTTCACGAGTGACGGAAAAACAGAGAGTGAGCTTGATGGGCGGATTGGTGCTGCATCTACAGTACTGCGGGCGCTGTACCGGTCTGCCGTGGTGGAGTGCTGAGACTAAATTAATTTTCTTCGCAGGGCAGCTGGTCTCTCTCTTAGAGATAGGGTGAAAAGCTTGGTCATCAGGGAGGGGCTTGGAGTAGATCCACTGCTTCTCCACATCGAGAGGATACTTGAGGTGGCTCGGGCATCTGGTCAGGATGCTTCTTCACCACAACCAACTGAGGGACTATGTCTCTTGACTGTCCAGGGGATTCCACTGGAAGAGCTGGCCCAAGTAGCTGGGGAGAGGGACATCTGGGCCTCCCTGCTTAGGTTGCTGCCCCGTGACCCAACTCTGAATAAGTGGCTTGAAATGCATGGATGAATGGATCTGGGTAATCTGTGCATTTTTTGTGCTCAGCTGACCAGTTTTGGGGATCTGCTCTCTGGCGGTCCTCTTTGTGCGGAGCTGACCCAAAACACCCACTGACTGATTGCCTCGCTGAACTTCACGTCTACCTATAGAGGGAACCTCTGAATTGTGGGTAGAATTAGCTTTCCATATGCGCCCGCATTATCAGTCTGGACGCAGTGGAGTAAACATCTTCTCTGTCTGTTGCTCGGACCTGCTGCTCCAGCCTCGGCAGAGCGAGTACAAACTCCTGTGAGGAGCACACAGCAATTTTCAGTGAGAGCAGGAAGCTGTGCTTCATATCAGAGTCTCCAAAAACAACGCTGCTCACGGCCATTTTTGTGTACTAACCTAAGGAGGACAACACAAACGTCTCCCCGTGTCTTTTGTCCCACCCACATGCTCGGAGACATCCTTGTTCCTGAGAAGGATTTGTGAACATAATCTGGCCGATCAGGTCAACGCTTCCTAGATCTGACTGGGCCAGTGCAGATGTGAAAACGCCAAACGGGAACCTGCTTCTTTACGATGCCAACCCCTAGTGGATGAGAGGGGAACTGCAATTTTTGTCACTTCCATGTGGGTTTCACTTTGGGCAGTCGGAGATCGCCCCTTGAATCCAACCCACTTCAAAGTCTGCAGTATATAAATGTTGGTGCTGGCAATACTAACCGCAGAACAACACTGCCTTGTCAGAACAGATGAAAACATCAAAGACGAATGTCAGAAAACACATAAACTTCCAGAATTTACTGGGAATATCCAGATTTAGAAAAAGAGCTAGCTTATTGAGGTATCTGGACGTGGCGCACAGCTGTGTATAAAATTATTACCCATTATTGGCCAATCAGCATGCAGCTCGTTTAAGTGAGTGGTGAAAAGCAACCTTTCCATTGTAGGAATTTATCATGAGGTTGTGGTTGACCATTTATTAGAGCTCCTGGGCCATTTTGAGCTCCAACAAATTTTGCACATGAATAATTTATTTAATCTTCACAGGATAGTTTTCATGATTTCCTCACTCTGTTCCACAATTTTCCTTTCACCCATTTCCAAAATCACTCCAAACCCATGTGCAGAGAGACAAAACTATGCAAACAAGGTTGAAGTAGAACAATATTGCTCCATGGAGGTCTGTGCATACATTAGTGTTGGGGTTGGAGTCCCAACCTTGAATGAGGGAAACAAAGCTCAGAGTCTGTCACGTCGTTCATGTACCATTGGCAGCAGGGTTTGTCTGTGCTCTGTCCACGAGATCAAGACCTGTTTCTGTTATCATTCAGAATCGTAAAACTGTGTTATGGTGGGTGTCCTATTTTCACATATGTGTATAATTTCAAATGGATAAAAAAAGAAACTCTTATTCTTGTTTTAATTCTCTTTCAGAAAAATCATGACACACCATATCTTGAATGGAAGATTTTTGTCCTCAGAGGAAGGAAATAATCAATAACCAGAGATCCTGAGGACAGAGTTTACCAGCAAAGCAAGTATGGGTGTAATGAACAATCAAATATTTGCATCTCTAGGACACCAATGATCAAACTGAGCTCCTAGAAATTTTGATATCTTTATTTTGTATCTTGCAGAATCTGTGTGGGCTGATGTTGATCTTTCAGGCACAGAATAGTGCTTGCAAAGTTCAGAAGTTTTGAAGCCAAAGTCTTACAAACCCAATAAACCCAAGAAAATAAAACTGAAAGCATTGAAAACTTAGCCTGACAAACCATCCTATATATGTGAATATCTAGTCTAGCCATGGATGTCAGTCCTTGGGTGAAACCTACAGTTGTATTTTAAACTGTTTCTGCATGCTATTTGGACAGCAAGCAATGTGACATACTCACTGCTATGGACGTCAGTCAACGGGACAGTCCACCATACAAGAGCATTTCATTTTCATTTATTCGTTTATAGAGCACCTTCCGCAACCGTTAGCAGAAGCCCAAGGTGATGAACACAATAAAATTAATCATACTAACAAATACAATAAAAGATAAACACACAATAAAAACAGCATAAATACAGATAAAAGAAAAATCTAATTAAATCAAGGCAAAGTTGCACCCCAATGGTGAAAACACCTGAAGATGACAACGGGCCTTCAGACGGGACTTAAACATCTGGAGGGAAGGCACCTGCCTAACAGTCAAAGGGAGACCGTTCCACAGAGTTGGAGCCAATACTGCAAACGCGCAATCGCCGCTAGATCTGCACCTGGAGCAAGGGACCAATAAACCCTGGTCAGCTGAGCGAAGAGTGCGGGTGAGGACATGCTTTTGTAGCAGGGCACCAAATTATTACAAATTTGACACATTTATTTTCTAACATTTCTGCTTCTAGTGGGCAAAAAAAAAAATGCTGAAACAAAAGTTCCTCTAGAAAAATTATGTAATAAAAGTTCAGTTTTTACATGAATTTCATTCTTAGCTTCTGCCCTCAAAAATTTAATAAAATATTAGTGTGTTTCTGAGATATGCCAGGATTATGATCAAAACCAGAACTATGATAAAAATCAATACATTTTTTGTGTGTTATGTCCAGAGGACCTGTTTTGGGGGTGAATTGTAGCTGTGTCACAAATAAACATAAAAATATGTTTTGCTCACTTCGTAGTTTTGTAGTTAGTTTTGTGTAATGTCTTATTTTCATGAAAATTTTTTTAAAGTAATGATTTTTGTCTTAGTGCACAAAAAATGCTGAAACAATACTTCCTCATTTAAAAGTTTAAAAGTCCCAATTTGTTTTACATCAATTTCATCCTTGGCTTCAGTCCTCACAAAAATAATAAAATATTTGTATATTTCTGAGTTTTAACCACTTCATTTCCCCTTTATTCCCAGGTGTGTAATCAAAACCAGAATTGTAAACAAATTAAAAACGTAATCATTTTTGTGTGTTATGTAGAGATGATTTGTTTTAAGGGTGAATTTTCAACACATTGGAGTGTCATAAATGAGGTGGATTTGCTGGTGTGTTTTGGGTCATTGTCCTGCTGCAGCACCCAAGATCGCTTCAGCTTTAGTTGACGAACAGATGGCCGGACATTCTCCTTCAGGATGTTTTGGTACAGTAGAATTCATGGTCCCATCTATCACAGCAAACCTTCCAGGTCCTGAAGCAGCAAAATAATCCCAGACCACCACACTACCACCACCGTATTAAACTGTTAGTATGATGTTCTTTGTCTGAAATGCTGTGTTACTTCTACGCCATAAGTGCACACTATTAAGCATTAGTTAATCATCAGTAAAGCATTGGTTAATGGTTATTTAATAATTTGTAAAGCATCTACAAAAACATGATCATAATTACTTAACAGCTTACAAGCACCACTATTAAGGCTTTATTCATGATGAAGAAGCTACTGTGTCACACTTTATTCAGGATGTTTCATGATCTATAAGTCATTGATTAATCATTTATAAACTCTGCTCTCCATCATTTACAAACCAGTCCTTTCATGATGTAAAACAGCATACAACCCCATTGGTAAAGGGTAAGTAAATGGTTAACATACCCTATATAATACTATAAACTAAACATTTACTACATTTACTAGAGTCTCACTAGATGTTTTCTAAACACTGAATCTCATGACTACATCAGTCAGCTACTAAATGTTAACAGATGTCTTACAATACATTTACAATTGTCACTTAACGGCTTCCAAAGATGCAGCTCCCTACCGACCCACTTCTTTTTCAATAGATAATCTATCAATTATTATAAATATATTAATAAACTACTTTAGAACGTTACAAACCATTTACTATTTCTTAGTTAAGTATTTTGAGTGAGCTCATCTAAAGTGGAGACTATATATACCTTACAACCTATTAATAAAAGTGAAAGTTTTTCAAAATACATTGTAACAAAAATAAAGGACAACACAGATACAGAAAGCACTTTATTTTTAAGATGTCAATTATAAAACATCAAAACAATGCTTACAAATATTGACACACAACTGTCAAAACAAACATTGTGCTGAACCACTATTAGCCAGTATTTGAAGTAAAGAACAAGGCTTGATGCACTTTTATGACCTGTATGCTTTTACATGAAATGTATCACATGTGTGATCTTTAAAATAAACATAGAATCTAACAGTAAAAAAATAATAAAAGTCATGCAAACCAAAAATAGTGTCTTTTTTTTATCACACCAATCTGCCAATCAACTGGACTACATAACTAAATCTGGCCCTTTTTGCAGTTAACAATGGTGACCTACCACCACATTTCACAATGTAAATAAACCCACACAAATCTAGTCTTTTTTTTAAGAGGAAGCAACTTTCCAGAAGGCTAATAGGACTCACGTTTGTCCTCTAGTTCTGGATCTGCACTGATTGCTGCAGCACAATGTGTTGCAAACAATGACAGTTTATTTCCCTGTTTGTTTTTTCTAATTCTTTATACCTATCAGGTGCAACAATGAAAAGCTCAGCAATTGGAGCAGTTGCCACAATTGTGTTCCGGTCCACTCCCAGACGTTTAAAGGCAGCTGACACGGTCCCTCCTCTTTTGAACAGCCTCAAAATCCTCTCATACCGGGTGACCACTTGTTTGGGATTCTGGGCTGCAATTTAGAGAACAAATGTGTTATATTGAGATTATGAATTTTATGTAACAGTGTAGTAATGTAACACACATATTTCTAAATTTACTCATTAACTGCCAATGACAACTAAAGTCGTCATTTGCATTTTTATACTGTGTGGGCGTCGGAACGAGCCCCCGCACCGTGAGAACAGACATGCCAGCTCTACTTTATTACATTTGTGAGTTTTCAAGCTAAGGATGAAAGCAATCTAAAAACTGGAATTTATGAAAGATTATTTAATTTTAGTCACACATAAGTCTCTAGAGACACTAGAAGGGTTAAATAACATAATCAACTCAGAGGAACAGCTGTACAATACAGCATGTAGGATCAAATTATAGAAAGATTTAATCACTATACCTCTTGTTCTTGCAATTTGATCATGTTTCTTTGACTTCTTATTCTTTTTGGCTTTGCCTTTCTTCTTCCTCTTCTGACTGTCATTTTGAGTTGTGCTCGTGGAGGAGTCAGAACCCTTGTCAAATGACCCGTCAGAGGAAAGTGAAGACATGCTCAGTACGTCACTGGGATGCTGGACAGACCTTGTGGGTTCTTTTGTGAGACCTAGTAAAACAGTTAAACAAACAACACAGACAAAGTTACAGAACAGAATGCTTATGTAAATGCTAAAGCAAAGAAAGTATTTGTCATGCTATGTAATGTTTTTAATAGTGGACTTACATGCTGCTAATTGCTCCTTTAGATAGTCTCTTTCTTTGGTGAGCTCATCAATCTTTTCCTTTTGCCACTCTAGCTTCATCTTACAGATCTCCACCTCTTGTGATCGTCTTCTGTCTGTCAGCTGTGCAGTTGGAGCAATAGTCACACCTAGAGAAAATTAAAAACAAAAAGAAACTAGGCTATTAATTCAACTAACAATTGATTAAACAACAACTGCAGAAAATGCAATCATAATACTAAAGTACAGTTTGTAAAATATGAATAACAGTAATCACTGTTTGGAACATCCAAAAACAATGGTGATCTGCAAAAAATGGATACTGATGAGGTTAGCATGTTTACCTTTAACAAAAACATTTTCAGTTGAATGGATAACAAATTTTAATTTAATCTAACTCAAGGTTTTTGAGTAGAATTTATTGATAAATGTAATTTCTAAAGACGTAGAATATTTTGTTTTGCAACTCAAAATTTTTTAGGCATTTGATCGCCTCAAAAATTTGGGAGTTGTGGGAACTTTTTTGGTTTACAGTGTGGTAACTAACATATTTTGAGTTGATTGGATGAGTAATTTTAATTTAACAAACTTCAAATGTATGAGTAAAATTTATTAAGAAATTTTATTTATGAAAACTTAAAATTTTCAGTATCAAAACTCAAAAAAATTGAGGCAATTGATTGCCTCAAAATTTTTGAGTTCTGGGAACTTATTCGGGTTTACAGTGGACATACCCACAAGTTCATCAATTGCTATAAATAATGCCTTCTGTGCATCCTCCCATTACAACAGGTGCTGCACAACTGAGGGATGTTAAACTATGTGGGGAAGAATGGAGCGGGAGCATAATGGTCAGTTCAAGGATTCAATAGATTTTAGTGAAAACTAATATTTCAACACTCAACAGGTCTTCAGTTACAACACAGAAAACAAAGCTTAATGGCAAAGAGACACTTCAGTTGTTCAATTACAAATCACCTTAATGCTATTAACCAGGATAGAGTTGTGCACTAAAAGTACAAGATAAAAGCGTGATCTGGTCCTCAGCTGGCTGCAGCTCGGTCAGAACCGGACTGGCTTTAAGGTTGTTTCTTTCCCCATGTCTCAGAAACGTCTCCGCCAGTGGAGAGACGTGTGGGAGCTCTGAACTATTTATGGCAACTCATGATGTAGCGTCACACTTTATAGCGTAACAACTGCATATTTAATTATGACCAATAAGATGTGACAATTCCATATAAATATGAAATATCAACCTTATTGATCTATGAATGTTTAACCCAAAGAGTTTAGGATTCTTTGCTTTTTCAGGGACCATAAACATACTTCGTATTAATTCAGGCAGAGTCAAGTATATAGTTAAAAGGAATGATAATAAACGACAAGCTATGAATAACGATATGTGGTGGAGTGTAAATATGATGATGGATTGTGAGTTGTAGGTGGTGTGGTATAAAGTAGATGTGTATCAGAACTTTGTATCTGAAAGAGATTGTGAATTCTGGATGGAAAAGAATTTGTTGTCTGCTATAAACTGCCACGGTACCTGCCACAGCTGCCACGGCTTACAGTGGCACCTGCCACGGCTGCCACAGACTGTAGTAACACCTTCCAGAGAAATGATTGGCTCTACCAGCCTGGAGCGGCACCTCTGGCAGATTGGAGTGTCATCTCCTTGCCAGACAGAGCTGCTGCTACGGATAACACAATAATTGCAGCACTTATTGCATCATCGGCCTCATCATGCTGTAGCATTGTTAATCTACATAACTAGAATTTAACGCTGTTGCTATTCAGGTTTGCTAAATCCTGAGAAAGATCAAACGAATTGGCAATGAAACTTACATCATATATCCACGGATATTTATATAATCGATAGAAGTTCATGCAATTTTAAACAAGACTAACCCTAAATTCTAAGTGAATGGATGGATCTTGGTGTGAATGAGACGTGAAATGAATGGTGTATGTGTGAGTGATGTTGATATCAGAACTCTTCTATCCGGAGAAGCAAGTCTGAGTGATGAAGTGATGTTTTGCTCTTAAGCTATGGTCGGAGTTTCATAAACACATAAGATGCCATTTTGTCGCTCCACACATACCCTTCAGGATGAGACCTCCGTACAGATCCAGAATGCCAGGTCCTTGGACCCCACTTTCGGTACCGGAGCCAAAGAAACAGCGTCAGCAGTACGACAGACTAGTCTTTGGATTGTCTCCAGGTAAAAAGCGACAGTTGGTTGACAGCGTCAGATGGACCCGGAGGGTCAGTGACTTCAGCTTTTTTTCCTGAAAGGAACCGTTGGCTGGTTGGTAAAATGCAACAGATTTCATCCAGCTTGTTGGATTTTTTGCTTAAAAAGGAAGTACGGGTGGCCGGTCCGATACTTCTCTTAGAATACGGTGAACTGACTTAAGATGGTGTGGGACTGGTTTTATTAATCGGGATGTTTTGATTTACGGTTGAATCAAAGTTGGACTGATTTATAAACACCACAGAGAATATGCAATGCTTCAGAAAGGAAGGTTCCGTTTGGATGAGCAAAAGCAATGTGTCATGCGTTTACATTACGTATATCAAGATGTCTAGTGCAGCTAGATTAAAGTTGTTGTCGTCGTCGTCTTCCTCTGCTTATCCGGGTCCGGGTCGCGAGGGCAGCTTCCCAACTAGGGACCTCCAGACCGTCCTCTCCATCAGCTCCTCCGGCAGGACCACAAGGCGTTCCCAGCCCAGATTGGAGATGTAACCTCTCCAACGTGTCCTTGGTCGACCCGGTGGCCTCCTGCCGGCAGGACATGCCCGAAACACCTCCCCGGGGAGGCGTCCAGGAGGCATCCTGACCAGATGCCCAAACCACCTCAACTGGCTCCTTTCGATCAGGAGGAGCAGCGGTTCTACTCCGAGTCCCTCCCGAATGTCCGAGCTCCTCACCCTATCTCTAAGGCTGAGTCCGGCCACCCTACGGAGGAAACTCATTTCGGCCGCTTGTATCCGCAATCTCGTTTTTTCGGTCATTACCCAAAGCTCATGACCATAGGTGAGGATTGGGACGTAGATCGACCGGTAAATCGAGAGCCTGGCTTTCTGGCTCAGCTCCCTCTTCACCACAACAGATCGGCTCAGCGTCCGCATCACTGCAGATGCTGAACCAATCTGCCTGTCGATCTCCCGATCCCTCCTACCCTCACTCGTGAACAAGACCCCGAGATACTTAAACTCCTCCACTTGAGGTAGGACCTATCCCCCGACCCAGAGTTGGCAAGCCACCCTTTTCCGGTCGAGACCCATAGTCTCAGATTTGGAGGTGCTGATCCTCATCCCAGCCGCTTCACACTCGGCCGCGAACCTACCCAGCAAGAGCTGAAGGTCAGAGCTGGATGAAGCTAGGAGGACCACATCATCCGCAAAAAGCAGAGACGAGATTCTCCTGCCACCAAACTCGACACACTCCACTCCACGGCTGCGCCTAGAAATTCTATCCATAAAGGTAATGAACAGAACCGGTGACAAAGGGCAGCCCTGGCGGAGTCCAACCATCACTGGGAACAGGTCCGACTTACTACCGGCTATGCGGACCAAACTCACGCTCCTCTGGTACAGGGACTGAATGGCCCTTAACAGAAAGCCACCCACGCCATACTCCTGGAGCGTCCCCCACAGGGTGTCCCTGGGGAAATGGTCATAAGCCTTCTCCAAATCCACAAAACACATGTGGATTGGTTAGGAAAACTCCCATGTCCCCTCCATCAACCTTGCAAGGGTATAGAGCTGGTCTACAGTTCCATGGCCAGGATGGAAACCACATTGCTCCTCCTCAATCTGAGATTCAACTATCGATCGGACCCTCCTCTCCAGTACCTTGGAGTATACCTTTCCAGGGAGGCTGAGGAGTGTGATCCCCCTATAGTTAGAACACACCCTCAGGTCACCCTTCTTAAAGATGGGGACCACCACCCCGGTCTGCCACTCCACAGGAACTGCCCCCGATGACCACGCAATGTTGCAGAGACGTGTCAACCATGACAGCCCTACAACATCCATAGCCTTGAGATACCCAGGACGAACATCATCCGCCCCTGGGACTCCACCTCTATGTAGTTGTTTGACTACCTCAGCAACTTCTGCCCCCGAGATTGGACAGTCCATCCCCAGGTCTCCCGGCACTGGTTCCTCCTCGTACTGCACATAGGTGGGATTGAGGAGCTCCTCAAAGTATTCCTTCCACCGTCCGACTATAGCCCCAGTTGACGTCAGCAGCTCCCCATCCCCACTGTAAACAGTGTGAGCGAGTTGCTGCCTTCCTCTCCTGAGGCGCCGGACAATTTGCCAGAACCTCTTTGGAGCCGATCGATAGTCTTTCTCTGTGGCCTCACCAAACTCCTCCCACGCCTGAGATTTTGCCTCAACAACTGCCACTGCTGCACCCCGCTTGGCTATCCGGTACCTGTCTGCTGCCTCCGAAGACCCACAGACCAGCCACGCCCTGTAGGCCTCCTTCTTCAGCCTGACGGCTCCCCGAACCTCTGGCGTTCACTCGCGGGTACAGGGGTTGCCACCACGACTGGCACCAGCCACCTTGCGACCACAGCTAGCAACAGCTGCCTCAACAATCACAGAGTGGAACAAGGCCCACTCGGAGTCAATGTCCCCCACTGCTCTCGGGACGCGGTCAAAGCTCTGCCGGAGATGGGAGTTGATGACCGTCTTAACAGGTTCTTCTGCCAGGCATTCCCAGCAGACTCTCACTATGCGTTTCGGTCTGACAGGTCTACGCGGCATCTTCCCCTGCCATCTGATCCAACTCACCACCAGGTGGTGATCAGTTGACAGCTCCGCTCCTCTCTTCACCCGGGTGTCCAAAACATACGGCCGCAGGTCAGATGATACGACTACAAAGTCTATCATCGACCTGCGGCCTAGGCTGCCCTGGTACCAAGTGTACAGATGGGAATCCTTATGTTCGAACATGGTGTTCGTTATGGCCAAACTGCGGCTTGCACAGAAGTCCAGTAACGAAACACCACTTGAGTTCAGATCAGGCGGGCCGTTCCTCCCAATCACACCCCTCCAGGTCACACTGTCATTGCCCACATGTCCCCCAGCAGGAATTCCAAAAAGGGTGGGCACTCTGAACTGATAATTTGCCCATAAGCACAAACAACAGTCAGGACCCATTCCCCGACCCGAAGGCGCAGGGAAGCTACCCTCTCGTCCCGCGGGGTAAACCCCAACATGCAGGCAGAGAGTCTTGGGGCTAACAAAAAGCCAACCCCAGCCCTCCGCCTCTCACCTGGAGCAACTCCAACAAAGGAGAGTGTCCAACCCCTCTCAAGGACTTGGGTTCCAGAGCCAATGCTATGTGTCAAGGTGAGTCCGACTATATCTAGCCGGTACCACTCAACCTCTGCCACAAGCTCCTGCGGGTAACCTCCGGGCCGGGTACTCCGACTCTTTGAATTTACTTCCATGAAAGATCCTGTGAACCATTCTTTGTCTCACCCTTCACCTAAGATCAATTTGTCATGGGAGACCCTACCAGGGGCACAAAGTGCCCCAAACAACATAGCTCCTAGGATCATTAAGGCACTCAAACTCCTCCACCACAATACGGTGACGGTTCAAGGAAGATTAGATTAAAGTCATATTACTTATTAAAACTTACTAATCATAACATTGTCATTTTACAGACTGGTCAAAATCTTATTGACTAACACTTTGATTAGTTTTATTAAGAATAAGAGTTCTTTGATTTATTAAAAAGAAAGAGTCCTATGTCTTCATTCTTCTCTTGGGCTGGAAAGGAAGCAGATTAGAAGCAAATGCATGACCTTGGGTCAGTCTCATGCAGATTAGTTCTGTGTCAGAGACATCTGAGGAGAGGGGGGCAATGACTTTTAGGTGGAATAGCTCCATCATCACGTTACAGATGAGAACTTCAGTCTTGTCTTGATTTAAAAGCAAAAAGTTTTGAGTCATCCAATTTTTTATGTCTTCAATACAAGCCTGTAATCTAACTAACCGATTAGGTTCATCAGGGTTAATGGATAGATATAACTAAGTATCGTCAGCATAACAGTGGAATTTATCCCATGCTGTCTAATGATTTTACCAATTGGGGGCATATATATAGTAAAAAGAATTGGTCTAAGCACTGAACCCTGTGGTACTCCACAAGTAACCCTGGAGTATGAAGATTTGTCATGTACGTTTACAAAATGATATCTATCAGACAGGTAGGATTTAAACCAGCCTAGCGCTGTTCCTTTGATCCCTACATGTTCAAGCCTTTCTAAAAGAGCATTGTGATCAACTGTGTCAAAAGCAGCGCTGAGATCTAACAAGAGTAGAACAGACACAAGATTCTTATCTGAGGCCAGAATATCATTTGTAACTTTCACTAATGTAGTTTCAGTGCTGTGAAACTCTCTTAAAACCAGACTGAAATTCCTTAAACAGATCATTAGTGTTTAAATGCTCACATACTTGGATGGCCACTATTTTCTCAAGGACTTAAGATAAAAATCTAAGATTAGATATTGGTCTACAATTGATTGGGTCATCTGGATCCAGAGGCGGCTTCTTAAGTAAAGGTTTGATTACAGCAACCTTAAAATCCTGTGGTACATGTCCATTTACTAAGGATAGATTGATTATATCCAGAAGGGGGCAGTAACCAAAGGAAATGCATCTTTAAATAATTTGGTTGGGATTGGATCTAAAACGCAAGTTGAAGGTTTAGATCACACAGACACAAGGCCTGCGGGCCAGATCCCCTGCAACGTGGACCTCAAGGGATAAACCATCAATCCTGCTCAAATTTCCTCACAGGGTCACACCCATTAGGACAGAGGGAGGGTTAAGTAAATTTGGTGATTTCTGGAAAAAAATAAAAGCCCAAAACAAATGCAAAATGGGTCATTAGAACACCATAACGTGCAACTACATCAACCAAACTGACACCACCTACTCACAGTTCTCTGGACATAACGTACAAAAAGTGAGTTAAATTTCAGTTTTTTCTTTTTTGCTGTAGGTCTTTTTAACCAAACCTGGTGACTTAAATCTTAAAAACATACATATTTTATCATCTTGGTTAGGACTGAAGCGTAGGATGGAATCTGTGAAAAAATGAGACTTGACTAGTCAAGACAGCTTTATTTATGTAGCACATTTGCCAAACAAAGGCGACTCAATATGCTTTACAGTAATAAAGGACAAAACAAAAATTAACAATACAATTAGATATAAAACACTGAAGACTAAAACTAGAAAAAACACACAGTCCTGTAGGCTGCACAAGTAGACGAAGGACAGAAAAGATAAATTTTACAGGTTTCCAGCTAATTAAATAAACTAAAAGAAGTACCAGTTCTACTGGCTAAACCACCCACATAGTGTGACAGTCTTGAGACAGAATTAAAGTAAACATTCTGCCTCACATGTCCAGAAACAAACAAATTAGAGCCGCCATCTAAGGACTTTAATTAAATAATTATGCTCCTTACACTCCTTCGGTTCAGCTGTGAGAACGCCAGACAGCCAGTTCTGAGGACTGTCGTCTAGCTAGCTATTTCAAACTCATCCGGAAGCTTTGTGCTAAACATCATTAGCTTAGAGATGTTTATTTTTTGTTCAACTACACCAAGATGTGTTAGATAATCTAAAGTAGTCATATCTAAATCCCTAGGTTATATTTTGTTAGCATAAATCATGAAGATACAGCTCTGGGTAACGGCTGGAGATGGGGTTCTAGCCCTCCAGCTAGTGTGGACTTAAATGTTATTGTTTCCCTGGATGTAAACAATAACATGCAATGGGTCTATATTTTATTGTGTTTGGTGAAAACTGAAGCAAAGGATGGAAACCGTGTATATAAAAAAAGAGACATAAAATATTATATAATTTTAGATACACCTTTTGCTAAAAGACATTTTTGTGCTAAGGATCCCAAACATTGCTTTTACTAAAAGAAGAGAAGTTGTGCTTTTAGCTCCACTTTTAAGTCAACTAAATGTTATATTAAACCCCATTTTGTTGCTGGAAGCCTATTAAGAAGACACTATCTGTAACCCCCTCAACCCTGACCCTAACCCAACCACCATAACATAACTCATTAACTGCCAATTTTTTTTTTACTATGTGGGCGGAACGAGCCCCCGCACTGTGAGAAGAAACATCCCAGCTCTAAAGCCTATCTTCATCTGCATATGTCACACATCATGTGATCAGGAAGCAGAAAATCCATGTTTTAGCAGATCGTTTTGGGCCGTTACTGTAATAAAAGTGAGGATCAAACAGGAAAAGCTTTTGCCGATCACAATTCAACAACGGATTATGAAAAAACGAATAACACTTGAAATGCGCGGATTCTTCCTGATTTTAGAGGTGAGTCTACTCTTTATTTTGTTAGTTTTGGCGTTGGCATCACCCTAGCGTCCAACGTTCTGTGACTCTTAAAATACAGTGAAAACACTGAAAAATGCTGGCAACGAAGGGCTTTTCTGATCAGGAAACGGCTGGCAGTGAGTGAGTTAATAGCAGTGTAAAAACACAGAAGTCTAAAATACTTGACACAACTGAACATAGGTCAGTCGGGAGAACAAACACCCAACCCCCACCCCCGCAGCAGAGATCTGACAAAGTACATGTTTGAAAAGTGCAGAGCTTTTTTACCCTAATAGCCATACACTAGTGAAATCTTACTTGAACACAAAAATACTGCTTGTTTGCAATCATTTATGTTTGTACTGTCCCCTATTGCCAGGGAAAGTACACAGTCACTTTAAATTTGTCCACAGAGCTCACAAACAGAAGGTTTTTATCCTGTGAGGACACTCGTGTGCTTGAGTAAAATTTTCTTTTCTCCATATCTTTCTCCACAGAACTCAAGCATATGGTTTATGTCCATTGTGGACTCTCATGTGAACTTTTAAATCCGACTTTTGGGTAAATCTTTGTCCACAGAACTCACAGAGAAAAGGTTTCTGTCCAGTGTGGACTCTCATGTGAGTGTGTAAATTCGACTTTTGGGTAAACCTTTTTCCACAGAGCTCACAGGCAAAAGGTTTATGTCCTGAGTGGACTCTCATGTGACGGTTTAAACCATACTTTTCGGTAAATTTTTGTCCACAGAACTCGCAAGCAAACTGTTTCTCTCCTGTGTGGACTGTCATGTGGCTATTTAAACCTGACTTATGGTTAAATCTTTGTCCACAGAGCACGCAGACAAAAGGTTTATGTCCTGTGTGGATTCTCATGTGATCGTTTAATGTTGACTTACGGGAAAATTTTTGTCCACAGAGCTCACAGGCAAAAGGTTTATGTCCTATGTGGACTCTCATGTGAGTGTTTAAAGACGACTTTTGGGTAAATCTTTTTCCACAGAGCTCACAGGCAAAAGGTTTATGTCCTGTGTGGACTATCATGTGAATGCTTAAAGTCGACTTTTGGGTAAATCTTTTTCCACAGAGCTCACAGACAAAAGGTTTATGTCCTGTGTGGACTCTCATGTGATCGTTTAAAGTTGATTTTCTCCTAAATATATTTCCACAGTCACCACAACAAAATGATTTTAGTTCTTTCTGGACTTTCCTATGTGAGTCTACATGTTGCTTCAGTCTAACCGATTTCTTATTAACCAAAGACCTTATTGCTGAATGACTGGTTACTCTCACATGTTTCTGGAGAGACTGCTTGTCATGAAATTGTTCACCACACTCAGGACAGCTCAAGGATATGTTGACAGTATTAACATCTAACTCAGAAGACCTTTTCTCATTCCAGTCATGGTCTTCGTCTCCAGTTTCAGACCCAGAGTCTGACATCCCAGGGTCTAGATTCATATCATCATCTCCACTAACTTCAGTCTCTGAAGAATCAGATGTTTGTTCATGAGGGTTCAGATCTAGGTTCCTGCTAGTTCCTGATACTCCACATGTTTCTGCTGTCATCTGGTCAGATGAGCTGCTAGTTGGAACAACTCTGTCTTCTATTTGCTGCTGATGAAGCTGTGAAAACAGACGTTTCTCTTCATCATCCTCACTCTTTATAGAAACAGCACTGAATTGAAAGCTGGCAGAATCAGTCTCCTCCTTCAAATGGAGATGCTCTCCCTTAAGACTGGTCCAGAGTTCCTCCTTTTCCTCCTTTATGTGGAGGTGTTCTGGGTCCTGCTGGTCCACACCAGCACTCTGTTCTTCAGGATCTTCTTTAACCTGCACCATCTGTTGAACATCTGTAGGAAACAGAAACACAACGTGAATTACCGACTGCTGTAACTTTAAATTCACACATATGAGAGTTATGTTATTACAGGGGTCTCCAACATGTTGGTCGCGAGCTACCGGTAGCTCTTGAAAGTCGCTGGCCTGGAAGCAGCCAGTGAGCCACCCAGCCTGACTTGTACTTAACAAGGGACGGATTTCTAATTTGATGGCAAGCCTTCCCCGGTTCTCGTAATATCTAATGTAAAATTAGCATTTTGTGGAAGTAAAATAAATCTGATTATTGCACAAATCTATCGGCAAACGTGTTCTACTGGAAATTTGTGGAATGGATTAATTATTCAGGTTGCAGCGCGGGTCCCCATTTCTGATATCAGCGGCTGCAGCTGCAGGTGCTTCTAAAGACGAGGTGACGTCAGTCATACAGACCTGGTTTCAGAAAAACATCCTCAATAAAATATTGTGGGCGACTGTAAAGTCATATCTGCGTAAATATGTCATTAAAGCAAATTAAATGCCCTTCGCTTATTAACACGATTAACAGGCTTCCAAAGTCTGGACATCTCCTGTGATTTAGTTTCAATAAAACTTCCCTCAACAGTTTCAGCTGATTGTCCCATTTAGGAATAAAAAACGATTTTTAAATCTCTCTCTCTGCTCGGTGTTGCTCATCCGTCAGACCCGCTGATCCAGAGGCAGAGAAAAAGGTTAAACCTCCAACCCTGCTTTAATGTTGTCAACAATAAATGCAGCAAAATGTTTATTGTTGACAACAGGTTAATCACTCACAGAAAGTAGATTTGTTATTCATTATCTGAAAGTATCTGATTAGCTAACAAAGAAAATATTTTGTTTAGTTTGATTTTCAGAATCTCACTATCTTCCTTGTACTTTTTTTTTATAATATTGATGTATTGAAATACAGAGAAATCAACTAACATAAGCATATTCACACTTGAAAACATCGTATGGCGGTAGCTCTTCTGTAATTTCATTAAGTAGCTCACAAGCCAAAAAAGGTTGGAGATGCCTGGATTATGCTTTAAGCTGGCAAAATCAGAACTGAATCAAATTGCAGGAAATCTCTTTTGAATTGAAACTTTTTCTTGGGAGGTGTCGAAGGGTAAATATTGTTGCTTTTAAGCTTAATATATTACCTTTACTTATGACCAATGAGCTGTGATATTCTATATAAATATAGAGTGTCACTCTGATTGGTCTTTGAATGTTTAAATCAGAAGAATTAGGATTATTTGCTTTTTCAGTGACACTTTGTATTAATTCAGACAAAGTCAGGTTTATAAAAAGTAAGACATTTATTTTCTAAACAAATTAAAACATAACAACTGTAAACAAGATGAATGTGATGGATGAATCTAAGAGGATGAGATGTTATATATGATGATTGAATGGTGTGTGTTTATCAGAACCTTGTACCTAGAAGAAAGAGTTCTGGGTGTGAAAAGAATTTGGTCTGCATTAAACTAACAAAGTTGGTTCTCATCAAAACCACATCAGATGCAATTAGGGTTGTCACGGTATGAAAATTTAAAGAGCAAGTAACGTCTAAATTAACTTTTTTTTGCTGATGAACTGTATAAATGAGTGTCTAATAGTGTTTTAAATGTGTGCATTCTTTATTTTAGCATTTTGGTGCATTTTCTTTAAAAATTAAAAATTCTGTCTAAAAACCACAGTAATGCGCCACCTTCAGCTGAAAACATAGAATTTGAGTCATTTTGAATAAATTTTAGCCAATGGCTAAAGAGTAAAGTACTACGTAAACCAGTAGAGTACTACGTAGCAGCTCCGTGCCAAAGTTATAAAAGCAACGAGCGTCTCGGCCACGCCCTGTGGCGAGTGGGAGTTGGATTTGCAAGCGAGTGTAGGAGGTCAGCGGTAGTTCAGCATTAGCATATAGCATTAGCATATCCTAGTCTTTAGCATATCTTTTAGTGTTATAAATACTTATTTAGTGTTAGCTTGGCTGTTGTATATTATAGTTTAGTTAGTGTTTGGCTGTTAGTGTAATTGGGAAAGTATTTCGGGTTTAGTGCTCCATATCGTCTTAGTATTGGTGAGTAGGTGTAGTGTAGTATGGTTGCGGTGACTCTGTGGGCATTTTACCCGCGATTCTGCACGTCTCCGTTTGAAGAGGGAGGCTGTGCCCACCGTGGCTCTTCCGCGATTTAGATGCAGCCCACCGACTCTGCTTCCCCACCACGGCGGGCTCCAGTCTGAGGTGAGTCAGCTAAATAAACGTTTTAACATCTTCTAAAGACAATTCCCTACCTAAATGCAAAGTCTGAGAGACGTGGTTCACTTCCTTTAGCTAGTCAGTCGGCAATTCTGCAACAGTGACTAACTGACGCAGCACTTGACAGACAGCATTACAGCGTGAAATCCAGCTTGTGACCCGGTTCTGTGAGGAATTCTGTTCAGGAGGTCGCATTTCAGGCTCTCCACATCATATGTGACTGACTTTTACGTTATAACAACGATCACACACTAGGAATGTTATAAAGCGCCTATATAGGAGATTCTTTTGTATATTATCTGACTATAAACTCCAACAATGTGCTTCTATTTTTTTTTTCAGGCTAAATCTACCCAAGACACTGGCTGTCAGACTGATTTAGCTGCATGAATGTACTTGTCCAGGCTGATGTGAAACCTTCCCTGTAGCAAAGGTGAATTATTTTTAATAATCTTCTATGCAAACATTTTATTATCACCTTCTAGTTTTAATTTGTTTTACAGATTATTTTTACACGTGATTTTATGCTCTTTTAAACATTTATAAATGTGCTGCTTCTTTGTTTTTACATAGCCAGCCAGAATGGAGTTCACAGCCGCAGTGTGTCTGGTGACCCACGGGGACCATGATGAAAATTCATCTTCCAGAAGGTCCCAGAGCGTCCAGACCCCCTGAAAAGACCAAGGTGTGAGGTGTCTGCTGTTGATTCCAGCTTCCACCTCAGTGACAGTGCAAGCTCAGTGAACTGTTCAAGGTAAAAAAAAAATTAAAACATTTCAGAATTTTTAAGATATTAACAATTAAATAAGTATGTGATTACATCATGACAGAGGCTACTGATTCTGCCCGTGACACTTGGTGGTGACGTGTAAGCTGATTCTCCTGGAAAATAACTTTTACATTAAATATTTTGTTTTTGCTATCAAAAGTAAATTAACTAATAACCTGCATTATTGCAGGACATTCAGCAAAATATGGACTCTACACCATGAGGCATGCACACATTAATATTCTATAAGAGCACATAAGGTGAGCAACACCACATATTGTACACTGTCCTGAATTTGTTTTCTTTCTGCATCTCATTAGCCTGGCTGATCACCTGATAACTCCTGTCATCTGGTTATGACAGCATGAGGATGTCCTCACACACCTGTAACCTATCAGCTCATCTGGCAGAATAGAGAGATAAGAGACAACACCACATCTCCTGTTCCTGGAAAGCCTTCAGCCTTCCTTCGATGACTGAGAACCTCCATCAGCTCTGTCTCCTGTCTGCCTACAATTATTATAATAAATATTGTGTTTGACAAGTTTTTTGTGCTGCCAAATATCTCATTTAGATTCCAGTTTTGATATTTTAATGGATATTTATAAATTACATTGAATATCACATTTTTGTTGCATGTTTAACTAGCTATTGTGATTAATTAAACTAGCACCTCACTGTTAAAAGCTCGTTCTAATTTCAAGCATGTTTAAGTATTTATGGACATGAACAAAAACAGGAAATATATAAACTGAGATTTATTTAATTAATATAACAAATAAGGGGGAAAGAGTCATTGAAAGGCACATTCTTCTGGAAGTTCCTGATCCTGAGGACACCAGCAGAGGAGACCAGCTGCAGACACCAGAGACCAGCTGCAGACACCAGAGGACCTAGAACCGAGAGAGCAGCTGTTATTAGTAAATAAATAAAGAAATCAGGGCAGTTTTAGTGGGCTGAACACATTACAGAATAATTTTCTCATGGGGTATTTTCATAACTTTATATGCAGCAGACTGTACCTTGAGCCCAGGGCTACCGGAGAGCTATCCAGCATGTTTCAGTGGATTTTCCTGCTTTAACAGGTTAGATTAGCTGTTAAGCAGCTCAGCTATTTGTTGCTGATTAAAACCAGGTGTGCTGAAGCAGATAAACCTCTAAAACATGCTGAATACTAGCTTTTTGGGGCCGTGGAGACAAACCCTGCAGCTAATCCAATGCTATGGCTAACGGCTACTTACCTTTCAGAGGTGATTCTGTTGGGTCGGTTCTGGGAGTTTCAGGCAACTCACAAGCTCAAAACAATAAGACTCAGGTCCGCTTGTCCCCTCCAAATAGACTTGGTCCCTTTCTTCTCGAGTGTCTGTAAGGAGGGGGAGAAACGTCCTCCACTTCTATCAACTGCTCAGAGTGAAGGGAGCTAGCTTCGTCTAGTTAGCCATCGTCTTCGTCACTGCCGCGGCTCCGCCCTCTCGGTCCTCCAGGCAACGCCTACTAATGTTGCATTTTTTAAAATTGATACGTGGGTGGAGAAGGACTCCGAGGCTCAATTGACCCGCTCTTTAACCTCACGGTTATTGTGACCAAAATTATCACGGTTTTCGGTATTATCGCGGTATTTTTTAAACGGTGTTGCATATGTTCAGAAAGCATTGATAGTCCTGTTCTACACAAACTGAAATAGTTTTGAAAAGGCTTAACAGTGTTTATTAAACCTAAAATAACACAAAGCCTTAGCAAAAGTGCAACTTTTCACAAGTAAAGGAACAAATAGCTTCTTTTTCTGGAACATGTTACAGTAGTCAGTGCAGGTTTAAATTATACAAATCCAAACATTCAAAACATAAACAATATGTAAACAAATCAAAGAAACACCACTTGTTTTCTCATATACTTGTTTTCTTCATTATCAAAATGAAAATCTAAAACTCCAGTCCACACTTGACTTGAGCACTGTACAAGTCAACCTTAAAAAATATGTATTTAAAATAAATTGCCACTTTAAACAAATTACTAAAATAACTACTACACTATGTAATCAAATCCAAATGTTCAAGTATAAATGGCATTGAATAAGTAAACAAATCAATGACAAGGAACTAATTGTATATTTCTCTTCATCATCAACAAATAAGATGCTTCATCCAGCAACAGGGTGTCCGTGACACGGTTTAAATGCTGGCAGAGGACGCTGCGGCTGCAGTATATAGTGACTCGTTGCATTCTCCCTCAACCAAAAGTCCTCACGTCATGCATTTAAGCTAAAATGCTAATGTCAACTTACCTTGCACTGGCTGTAGAGACGTGGGTGATGGTCACGCAGATGTGCCATTAGATTCGAAGTGTTGCTGCCTTTTGCAGACACTTGTTTCCTGCACGTTCTGCAAACGGGATAGCAGTCTTCTATTAACTGTCCCTCAGCATTTTTCAGAAATCCAAAATATGCCCATACTTCCGAGTTAGTCTTCTTTGAGGGCTGATGGATGTCCTGGGCGCTGCCGTCTCCTCCTTCGGCCATTATTTCAGCTTCAAAGTTTTGGTAACGTTGCAAACTAAAAAGTGCGTGTGCGCGCCACGGGAACTTCAGCTGAAGCGACGGTGGCTGGTAAGGGTCACCGCGCTGAAACCGCGGCCACGGTAAACCCACCGAGATAATTTAGATTTTTAAAAACTGGACGGTTATTTTTATTGTCAAATTTTTTACCGGGGTTTACCGCTATACCGGTTACCGTGACAACCCTAGATGCAATCATGCTGTCTACCTCACCCTTTTGGAGATGCTCTTCGTGGATCCGGAGGTCAGGAAGGTCGGATGACCTCTGAGCACCGAGGTTCAGTAGAGCACAACATGTTGGAACTAGTTTGCGTCTAGAAGGACTCTTAAGTCTCAATTTTGGCACGCAGCCAGACCCATGCCAAGAGGACTATGGCGGTTTTGCGCATAGCGTACTTTAATGTCGAAGCTCTGAAGAGCAAGCAGTCATGACGCGATGTGTGCATTGGTCACCACACCATCTCTGATGCGTTGACTGTTAAGGAAGGTCATCAGCTGATGTTGAGTTTCAATGATGATTTTCTGTCCACCGATGTAGCTGGAAAAGTGTTTAACTGCCCACATGGTGGAAAGCAAAGCTTTTTCAAAGTCAGAGTATTTTAACTCAGGATGGGACAAGAGCTTACTAGCATAGGCTACGACACGCATCATATACTTGATAGAGACCGGCACTCAAGCAGTTAGATGAGAACCTGACCTCAAGGTGGAACTCTTTGTCACAATCAGGAAGCACCAGGCACAGAGCTGAGCATTACGTGGCCTTCAGATCATCCATGGCCTGTTGCTGCTGCTCAGTCCACTCGAAAGGCACATCCTTTTTCAGCAGGGCAGTCCGAAGTCTTGCCATCTCAGCGCAGTGTTCTACGAACTGGCGAGAGTAGTTGCACACACCTAGAAAACTCAGAAGTTCAGAGACATTCGTAGGAGGTTTGATGGTGGCAACTCCTTGAATTCTGCCCACGTTGAGGCTGCACTCCCTGTGGTCCCACAAGGAGGCCAACAAACGGAGCCTTTGACCTGCACCACTGACCTTTGGCGAGAGAAATCTTTGCACCAGCAGCCGCAAGCTGACCCATGACATGGTCCAGCTCGGACAGGTGGTCATCCAAGTTATGCTTATGAACAAGAATGTTGTCGACATAGATGATGGTACCTCTCTCTCGAGCATCAGGGCAGGCTTTGTCCAAGAAGATGTTGATCTCAGCTGGTGAGTTGGAATAGCCAAAAGGACATTGAGTGAAGGTGTACTGGCGGTTGGCGAAGGTGAAGGCCAATTTATATTGGTCAGATTTATGGACAGGGATTGTCCAGAATCCAGACGCAATGTCAAGAGTGAAGAAGTATTTAGCGTCTTTCACCTTTGGAAGTTCTTGTTCCAGGCACACCATCGGCCACCTAGACAAAGGAACTTGTTGGTTGATTTTCCTGTAGTCAATGGTCAGTCGCCACTTACCATTAGGTTTCTTTACCGGCCACAATACAGCAGAGTAGGTGCTGTTGCAGGGTTGAATGATACCCTTCACCAAGAGGCTGTCAATGATTTCCTGGACTGGTCCATTGGATGCCAGGGGAATCTTGTATTGACGCACGAAAGACGGCGCTGCATGTGGCGGTGTAGGAATTCTGACCTCATGGATAGTGGTTAGCCCACAGTCCAAGGAGTCAACTGAAAGAGAGTCCTTGTATTTTAACAGCAGTTGCCATAGTTTGTCTCGCTCAACTTCATTGGTAAGAGGATCGGCTTGGTCCACGACCCGTTCAATGTGAGAGAAAACATCAGAGGGTGGCTATGATGGAAGCTATGGTTGTGGTGGTGGAGGCTCTGAGCTCGGCGGGGAGCACGTTGTTTCCCCATGCTCAGGGTCACCAACCGCAAGGCAGTGAAGGTCAAGGTCAGGAGGCAAAACGATAGCGGGTCTTCAACACCTGCCCAAAGTTCCCCCCTTTCCAGATCGATAAAAGCTTCAAGGCACTTCAAAAGGTCAACGCCAAGGATCAAAGGCATGGCACCGTGCTCACAAACGTACACGGGGTGTTTCAACGTCATAGGACCTATCGTGAAGTGGAAAAAAGACCTGGATGACAAGATCATGTTAAGAGGAGAGAAAACACGAACAGTTACTGCTTATGAAGTTAGTTCTGGAGGTCGAACTCCTCCTCCTGCAGCAAGGAAAATTAATGATGCTTCGGTGTGTAAGTTTGCCAAAAAAATGTCGGACTTCGTAATTTTCTCTAGCCCCCTGCCTGATCGGACCAGTGACGACATGTTTAGCCGCATGCTGTCCTTCAACCGCTGGTTGTCTAGGTGGTGTCCTGAAAAAAATGTGGGCAACATTGATAATTGGAAAACTTTTTTGGGAAAACCTGGTCTGATGCAAAGAGACGGCATCCATCCCTCTTTGGATGGAGCAGCTCTTCTTTCTAGGAACATGGCCAATTTTATAAGTCCTCCATGACAACCCAGGGTCCAGACCAGGAAGCAGAGTCGTAGTTTAACACACCCCTCTGCAGCTTCTGTACTGTTACCCACCCACTATCCCATTGAGACAGTGTCCTGCCCATGACCAAAACCACAAAAATTAAATATCAGGCTTAACCCTTTAAGCGCCTAAGTCGCAGAATTGAGACAAGCAGCAATGTTGGATTTAATAAGCCACAGCAGCAGAAATGAGCCATCATGCAGTTAATACGTTACACTGCGGGGTGGTAGACACCTGTAACTTCAATCTAAGCAGCATTTGTGGGTGTGTTACTATTCAAATTTACGGAGAATTTAGAGCTTGAACCCCGTCCACCAGTTGCAGAGCCGCGGGGTTTGTCAGAGCGAGTGAGAGCGAGCGAGTGGTAGAGGGAAAAAACACAATGCCGAGAGGAATGTTCAGTGCTGACGAAGCTCTTCATGTAGTACTGGCAAATTCGGATTCGGAGGAAGAATATTTCCTTTTCGAGGATGATCTGCGGTCTTCCAGCGAGACGGAAAGCGTGGCTTCAGCACGCAGCAACAGGGAGACTGACGACGCGGTTACACAAGCAGCAACCATCCAGCCCTTACCTTGTCCGATGTTCCGCGCCACCATGTCTGTGGTCAGGGAAAGACAGGTGGCGGGGGGGCCTCAAGCAGGTCGTACCGGGTCCGTGACGGGGGGGGGGGGGGGGGGGGGGGGTATGTGGTGGCGGTGATGGGCCGGTGAAAACTCTGCTGGTGATCGATTCAGCCCCCTGGGTGTAAACCGCGGGAATTGCAGCAGGAGGGGGAGGATCCGTGGAAAAAAAATCACTGCTAGTAGGGGAGTGGCCCAACACAGCCTCAGTGACAATAATAATGATGATGGCTGGGTTGGTTTGGGAGAAGAGGAACAGTATTTCAAGTGGATCAGGCATTTTGATGAGCCAGTTGGATACTGTGGAGACAGGGATCTGTCAAATTCAGAACACATCGATTTTCTGTCAGTTTTTTTGGATGAGGAATTCTGGACCCTCATCACAACTGAAACTAACCGATATGCTCACCAGTATTTAGAGAGGGAGGAACTGAAATCTAGCTCCAGATGTAATGACTGGTACAATGTAACTGTCCCAGAAATGAAAGCGTTCATTGCCATTCAGTTCTGCATGGAGCTTGTGGAAAAGCCTGAGATTGAGGATTATTTAAACAAAATAAACCAAAGAAGGGATGAGTAAATGTGTTCATGACGCTGAAGCACCAAAAACAGTGTTCTCGACTGATACGCAGTAAACATGACAAAATACCAATAAAGGAATAAATATTATATATATATATATATATATATATATATATATATATATATATATATATATATATATATATATACATAAATAGTTATATATGTCTACATAGGAATGTGTATCATAAACAATAACAACACTAAGAAAATAAGTTAACAAAATTAAAACATAAAAAAAATAAAATCAGCAAATGTGATGCAATCCAATATGGCTGCCACCTGATGACATCACAAAATGCAAATTATGTGAGTGAATTTGTTCCTATCACAAAATTTGGCTCATACTGAAGATTTTTCTAATTTACAATATTCCTCTATCTCTAACCAGATTTAAGCTACAAGCTCTTTAAATAGTGATATAAAAATTTAATATTTTACTGAAAAAATTATGGCGCCTAATAAAGCAAATCATGGAAATCTCTTAAATATTAAAACAAATTCAATTGAGCAGAAAACTAGAAAAATTAAATGTGGGTTATTGAATATTAGGTCTATTTTTCTAAGACTTTGTTAGTTAATGACTTGATTTGTGATAATCAGATTTCTTTGCTCTCTCTCACAGAATCTTGGCTGCAGCAAGAGGACTATGTTAGTTTAAATGAGTCGACTCTTAATTATTTAAATCATAATATTGCTCGAAGTCAGTGATGGGAATAACGCCACTAACGGCGTTCTTTTTTAGGTAATGGAATAATCTAATTAATTACTTTTCCCACTGTTGCAACGCCGTTACCGTTACTGGGGACAGAAGGTTGTGCGATACTATGTGCTTGTCGAATGTTGAGCAACAGTGTGAGGCTTTCTGACCGCCACACTTAAGCTGCAGCCAGGGAGAGAGAGGTGTTGGTAACGCACTTGCAAACACGATGCTGATTGGCCGGGTGGGCGGAGACCCTCAGTGTTCTCGCTGTCTCAGTCACTGCATGCTGTAGACACAACAGAGCAGTGATGGGAGTAACGCCGTTTAAAATAACAGTTACTAAAAAAAATTTTTTTTTCAATAACGAACAATCTAATTACCGTCTTCTTTTATCAAAACGTCGTTTCTGTTACTGATATGAAAAAGCGTGCGTTAAGCAGCGCGGTGTGTTGAAGCTGTCATCAGCTGATCAGGAGCTAAAGAGGCAGATGTTTTCATCCAAACGCATCACGGCCCGTGAAGAAGGAGAAAGACGTAATGATTAGTCTACGGCTGCAGGTGTGGATCTGCAGCCGTGCCCTTTTTAGCGTGACAGCGGTACTTCCCGAAGGTCCGCTCACCTGTTCACTGCTCAGACATCACGATCTTCTACCTTCCTAGATCATCCAACTGTAACCTGTTTCTGATCATGTCTTTAGTCCCGCTGTAACACTGATGCATCAGTCTCAGACATCATGGAGCTCAGGTGTTATCAGAACTACCTGTGTGTGTTTACCACCCAGCTTCAGCTCTTCTGTGTTTGGGTCTGACCCAAGTTAGTAAATGTAAGTCCTCCATCAGGTTTGTGCCTCTTCTAGTGTCATTTTAAAGGATTTTATTTATTTATTTAACCATTACTAGATTACCAGCAACAGAAATGCTACTAAAAGCACACAATTATGTGAAGCTGGAAGAATTAAAATACTGTACTAGAACGAGGGACCATTTAAAGGCTCGAAAACCTTTAAAGGTGTTTATATTTGCAATTTTAAATTTTAGCTGATTGGGGTCTTGTTAAAAATCACACAGAGACCTTTTAATAGTCTAGATAAGTGTAATGTTCCTGTCAGTAGTTCCTCCTGTTAAGTGCTTATTTATTTAAATTATTCAGGTTTATAAAAAATCATTTGGACATGCATTTTATTATGTTCCAGTCAATAGTCATTTATATTTCACTATTGTAGTAATTTATAGTAAATTAATTAAGTTTAAGAGGGGAACCCATTTTTCTTGCATTCTTTAATGAAAAAAGTAACTAAGTAGTAATTTTTCTTGGTAATTAGTTACTTTTATAATATCGTAACTCTGTAAGTAACTGAGTTACTTTTTTGACAAAGTAATTAGTAACTATATCTAATTACTTTTTAAAAGTAACTTTCCCAACACTGCTCGAAGTACAGGGCGAGAAGGTGGAGTAGCAACCATCTCGCACTGCTCTGGGTGGCTGCATATTGGAGTAGCTCTGTTAACTACATGTATGTTTTGCCTTTTTTGGACATTTTTTCTTCTAGCGTCTTAAGAAAAACTGTATGTTTTTGTTTATGTTTATGTATCTAGCAGACGCTTTTGTCCAAAGCGACTTACAAGTGATAATCGGCACATTGCCCTTGAGGCTAACAACAATAACAACAACAACTTGACATCAGTCATGGAGAGTAGGAAACAAGGAGTGGACAGTAGAGGGGGGGGGGGGGGTGCAGGCAGGGTGCTAGTTTAGAAGATGCTCTCTGAAGAGCAGGGTCTTCAGGAGTTTCTTGAAAATTGAAAAGGAAGCTCCTGTTCTGGTAGTGCTTAGAAGGTCATTCCACATTTGTGGAACAATGCATGAGAAGATTCTGGATTGTCCTGAGCGTGGTGTAGTCACTGCTAGCCGACGATCCTGTGATGACCGGAGCGGCCGGGCCGAGACGTAAGCCTTTGCGAGAGGATTCAGGTAGGTGGGAGCAGTACCATCTCGGACTTTGTATGCTAATGTTAGCAATTTGAATTTGATGCGTGCTGCTAGCGGTAGCCAGTGGAGCTCAATGAACAGGGGGTGACATGTGCTCTTTTTGGCTGATTGAAGACCAGACGCGCCGCTGCGTTCTGGACCATTTGAAGAGGTCTCACAGTACAGACTGGAAGACCAGTTAGAAGGGCATTGCAGTAATCAAGGCGGGAGATGACAGTAGATTGCACCAGGAGCTGGGTGGCATGTTGTGTTAGGTATGGTCTGATCTTTCGTATGTTATACAGCGCAAAGCAGCATGAACGAGCAAACAGAGGCAACATGATCTTTAAAGCTCAGGTGTTCATCAATCACAACACCCAGCTTTCGAACGGCCTTTGAAGGAGCCAGAGATAGGAAGTTGTTTTGGATTGAGATATTGTGCTGTATGGATGGTTTTGCTGGGATGACAAGTAGTTCAGTTTTAGAGAGGTTGAGTTGGAGATGGTGGGATTTCATCCATTTTGATATGTCAGAGAGACAGTTTGATATTTGTGCAGAGACAGTTTGGTCGTCCGGTGGAAATGACAGAGAGCTGGGTGTCGTCTGGACCTTTTACTTTTCTGTTTCTGGTGCTGTGAAGCTTAGAGGATTTTTACTGCCATTTTTTTTTCACTTTTTGAGCATTTGTGATGATGCGTAACCATGTCAACAAGCTGGTTTACAATCGGGAGCAGCTGATTAACATTGGAAAGGCTGAAATAATACCTTAACTGAAGCCACAAATCCCAAATGAGCTAAAATGCAAGAAGCGAAGCATCTCTTTCATCGACCATGATGGGCAATGTGAGATCATTGGCCAACAAGATGGATGAACTCCAAGCCCTTTCAAGGACTCAGCCAGAGTATCGGCAGTGCAGTGTTATGTGTTTCACTGAGACATGGCTACAGGACCATATCCCCGATTCCAGTGTCTCTCTGCCAGGATTCCTGACTGTATGAGCAGACAGAGATCTGAAGAGGAGTAGAGAGCATTGGATATGGCATCCTCAGTGGACCTGTTTGCTTTATATGCAAACTGGTAGGGATCCATGCTGGTTGGGAGGAAGTCCTTGATATGTTTTTGCACCAGTTTTTCAAAGAACTTGGTCACCACCGGTGTGAGTGCTATGGGTCTGTAATCATTGAGACTGTTGACTGTAGTAGACTTGAGGAGTGGGACTATTGTTGTTGATTTCAGACAATATGGAACCATACCTTCAGACAAGGAGCGATTGAATAATTTGGTAAATACCATGGACAGCTGTTCTGCGCAGTTCTTCAGCACCTTGCCAGGAATACCATCTGGACCTGCTGCTTTCCTCTGATGAACAGCCCTGAACACGGTGCAAACCTGTTGTTCTTGAAGTGTGAGTATTTGTGTATCTGAACTGAACTCAGCAGGTGATGTTATAGGAGTGATGTTAGTTGTGGGGAAGCTGGTATTCTCAAAACGAGCAAAGAAATAGTTGAGTTCCTCAGCTAATGAAGGTCCTATTTCAGTGCTAGATCTGCTGTCCTTATATTTGGTAATATGTCTCAGTCCTTCCCAGACCCTCCTTGGGTTGCTGTCAGCCAGATGACAAATTTAGGCAGCACAGTTCTCAAGCACGCTTTATTGAAATCCCCTGCAATAATGTGTACTCCTTCAGGATATTTTTGCTGCTGTTCACCGATTTTATAATATAAATGATCAAGGGCTAAGCCCCCTTCAGACAGGCCATGAAAAACGGAAATGTTCCGGACTCTGTCCGTAAGACCTTTGTGTCTGAATACAAACATCCGGATAAAGTTTTCCGTAATTTAACCGGACGACGCCCCTAGTAACAGGTCCAGAATTGTTACGGACAAGGTGGCTGCTTCAGACTGGTGAGGTCGAGTTCCGGACAGGGAGGAGGGGGTGGAGGAGGGGACCGTGAGACGCTGTGCGCACCTAGATAGCTCGCTCCTGTAGCATGCGGCAAACCATAGCAGCTCGCCTCCTACGGTACCGTCTAGACGCGCGACGGAGCGCTTCACACCGCTTCAGTGATTCCTTTAACCATTGAGCTTCATCATCCAGGTCTCTTATGCATCTTCGTGTGCGCAGAATTATGCTTAACATAAGTCCGATTCTCTCTCCCCCCCTCCCTCAGACATCTGGAACTTTTCCCTGCTGTGTGAAGGCAGCCGAAAGGACAAGTTCCGGTACAAAAGTGGTGTGTCTGAAAACACAGTTCCGGTTAAAAATCGGATTCAATTGTCCACACATATTCCAGAATGTCTATCTGAAAAGAGCTCTAGACTAACATTGGCATCCGGTGGTATATAAACTGCTGTTTTCATCACAACAGTCAGTTCCCTGGGCAGATAAAATGGTCTACACGTGATAGATATCGTCTCCATATCTGGTGAGCAGAATGTAGCAGAGATCCTGCTGTTTGTACACCAGTTGTTGTGTGTGTAGATACACAATCCTCCTCCTCTATGTTTTCCAGCTGTAGCTTTGCTGTCGCTACGGTGTAGAGTGCGGCCCAGTAGTTGCACTGATAGATCAGGAATGTCCTCTCGTAACCAGGACTCCGTCACGACCAGAACACAGCAGTCTCGAGTGGGTGAATGAGCTGTGAGTAGTAAATCCAATTTGTCGATTTTATTGACAATAGATCGTGCGTTGGTCAGGAACATGCTTGGGAGCGGTGATTTAAATGGCTGCCTCTTTAGTTTGGCTTGCAGGCCAGACCGGCAGCCCCGCTTTTGTTTGCGTTCCTTCCATCTCCTACGGCACGTAACTGAGCCAACAACAATCCACGGTGCGTCCAGTGGCCTTGCTATATTCAGAGAGATGTTGTGGGAACTTTGATACTCCTTTATAATGGGCATCCGGCAATAGTATCCGATGCTGTATAGTTCCCCTCGGTTATACGTGAGTTTTTCTCCGCAATAGTCCATAATAAAACATAGAAAAACAACACAAAACATGGTAGAGCGCCTAAGTGAAGAGCTCAGAGTTGCTGCGTCTGTGCGCGCCGCCATCTTCATTTGACCAAATTACTTCAGGTCAGTGGACCCAAGAAAGGCGACAGGACAGGATGGAATACATGGAAGGTTCTAAGGGCCTGTGCTTATGAGCACCAGAAACTTCACCAGAAACTTCAACCACTCCCTGGAGCTAAACATCGTACCACCGTGCCTGAAAACCTTTACCATCATCCCAATAGCGAAGAAGAAAGTGGTGGACAGCCCGAACGACTACAGGCAAATTGCACTCACGCCTGTAGTGATGAAGTGCTTCGAGAGACTGATCTGCGAGCACACCAGAAGCTGTTTGCCTCCCACTCTGGACCCCCATCAGTTCGCATACAGGGCAAACCGCTCCACCGAGGACGCCACCACCATAGCACTCCACACTGCGCTGAGTCACCTGGAGCTCAATGGAAGCTACATGAGAATGCTCTTCCTGGACTTCAGCTCAGCATTCAACCACATCATCCCAGAAATCTTGGTCCAGAAACTGTCTCACTTGGGACTTTCTACCTCTATCTGTCTCTGGATCAAGGACTTCCTGACAAACAGACCACAGGCAGTGAGGCTCAGCCCCCACCTGTCCAAAACCATCACACTCAGCACCGGGTCGCCACAAGGATGTGTTCTGATCCCCCTACTGTTCACACTCTAAACATCCGACTGCTACCCGAGCCATCCCTCGAACACCATAATAATTTTCGCAGACGACACCACCATATTCAGACAAATCTCTAGGGGAGATGAGTTGAACTACAGGGATGAGGTAGACAGACTGATTGAATGGTGCTCAGAAAACAACCTCAAACTGAACATCACAAAAACCAAGGAACTTGTGCTAGACTTCAGGAGGGGCGGAGCGGAGCCGGGCCCACTCTACATCAACGGAAACCGTGTGGAGAGGGTACACTCCATGAGGTTCCTGGGCGTGCAGATATTTGAGGACCTCAAATGGACTGCAAACACCACAGCGGTGGTAAAAAGGCACAGCAGTGTCTCCACTACCTGAGGGTGCTCAGGAGCATCAACTTGGAGGAAAAGCTATTGGTGACATTCCACAGAGCCACCAAAGAGAGCATCCTAACGTATTGCATGACAACATGGTACGCAGGGTGCTCAGCAGCAGACAAGAAGGTGCTGCAGGGAGTCATCGAAACAGTGCAGGATATCATCGGCTGCTCTCTGCCGAGCATGGAGGACATTGCAAACTCCAGATACATCGGCAGAGCCAGAGACATCATCAAGGACTTCTCCCACCCCAGCAACCACCTATTTGAACTGTTGTGGTCCGGTAGAAGATACAGAGTATGCAAAACGGGGACTGAAAGATTCAAGGACAGCTTCTTCCCCAGGGCAATCATCACTATACAGCTCACAGAAGATTTTGGGAGGATCTTGTGCATAAGTCAGTGCAATATACAATATACATAAGTGCAATATACATAAGTCAGTGCAATAAACATACGTCAGTGTAATATATTATGCCTTGGATGAGATGTCACCTGTTTCTTTTGACGGTATCTCAACCCACGACTGTATTTCTTTTCTGCCATGACCATCTCTTCTTATTTATGTATATTACATTATTTTCTTTATTTTTCTTATGTTTATTGCATTATTGTATTTGGCACCAAGGGAGAAGCACTCCAATTTCATTGTACTCTGTACAATGACAATAAAGGCTATTCAATTCAATTCAATTCAATTCATAAAGGCTATTCAATTGAGGACGCTTAGGTAGGGCTGGGCGATATGACGATTTTAGACCGTTTTACGATCTACACATCTGACGGTCTGTCATTTTTGAGAGACCTTTTTATCACGATTCACAGCTCTGCTGTTGAAATTCTGCCTCTGAATGAAAAGGGAACTTACCTCCGGCGAATGACACGCCTTTGTTTGACCCTTAACCAATCAGAGTGAGTCATAGTAATATATTAGTGCCCCGGTTGTTTTCACCTGTGTGTGAACAAACATGGCTTCGGCCACGGCTGAGAGCGACAATGAGGTTTTCGTTCCGAAGAGGAGCGCCTCGTCCATTATATGGAGCTGGTTTGGTTTTTCACCAGATGACAAAGAGCAGCGAAACGTCATTTGCAAAGTTTGCAAGGAGAGCGTCAAGGCAAGTGATGGCAACACCACAAACTTGTTTAATCACTTGAAAAGAAGGCATCCCAAACAATACAATGAGAGCCAGCTGGCAGCTAAAGCTAAAAAGCCTGCGGCTACAGCGGCAAGCGCTTCTTCCAGGCAGCAAACGCTAACAGAAAAACTCACAAAACTCACTCCTTACGACAGAGACAGCAGACGATGGAACAGCGTGACAGATGCAGTGACATACCACTTGGTTAAAGATTTGTGTCCCGTGCGAACAGTAGGAGTGGGATTTAAGAAAATGATAAAAACATTGGATCCGCGCTACGAGTTTTCCAGCCGCAAGTATTTTTCGAACACAGCCATTCCACGCATGTACTAGTGATGTGTCGGTCGCGAGCGAACCGCCTCTAAGAGCCGGCTCTTTGAAGTGAACGACGGGAGCCGGCTCGTCATTGGGAGCCGTCCCCTCCCCTCCCCCCTCCTCCCCGCCTTGGTGAAAGGTACAGGCGATTGTCAACATGTGTAACTGTGTGTCCAGACTGTCCACACACAGAGCAGTAGGGGCGGGGAAGAGGGAGGATCATACTCAGATAGACACACAGCAGAGCACATGTGGGAGGAGGGAGACAAGAGGGAATGAGGAGGAGGAAAAAGGCGAGCGAGAGGGAGGAGAGCGTGACGAAGACGGTGAGAAAATGAGTGCCAGCAGTCGGAAAGTGGAGATTTCTTAAAGTGTTCAGTTATTAAATCCATAGAAATGATAAATATTTGATATATTGCTTTTTTTTACATTAGTAAATTATTTTACATATAGTTTAGCATTATTTTGGTTATAAATGTACTCTACGCAACAGAAAATCTGAGGAGCCACTTGGGAGCCGAAAGAGGCTTTTTGGTGAGCTGAGCCAAAAGAACCGGCTCTCTAAAAAGAGCCGGAATTCCCATCACTAGCATGTACGCTGAATGCAAAGTGAGCGTTGCAGAAAATATTCAGAATGCGCAGTTATTTGCTACCACAAGCGATCTCTGGTCCAGCCGCACATCAGAGCCGTATTTGAGCTTAACTATCCACTACATGAGCAACTGGGAGCTACATAGTATTTTGAACAAGTTAATGTTTGCACAATGCGTTTGCAATTGACATGTTTGCACTTTAAATATGTTTACGATTTTAATTTATGTTAAGTTATTTGAAAAACAAGAAAAACTGATTTTTGTAGTTGTTTCTCTCAGGGTTTTTATCATCTCTGGTGTGAGTTTAAAATATAAGTGTGTTAGCACTGTGTTGATTATCCCTAATATGAATAAATGTTTATTTATTCAATGTTTCTCTTCTTTAATACGCAATTGAAGTTATGCTATTCATGGATAAAAAATCGTGATAAAATAGAAATCGTGATAAAATATTGGAAAAATCGTGATATTCTATTTTTGCCATATTGCCCAGCCCTACGCTTAGGTCCTTCAATGTCTGTAGCAAGATGCTGCACATCCTCTACAAGTCTGTTGTTGAGAGTGTAATCTCTTCAGCCATCGTCTGTTGGGGTAGTAGCATCAGAAGCAGGGACCTGAAAAGGCTCAACAGCCTAATAACAAAGGCTGGTTCTGTTCTGGGGACGACTGTGGAACCACTTGTAGCATCACGAAGGTCCTCTAATTTGTGACAAAGGTCACATTTTCCCAGCTGGGTCAAGCTGGGAGCCATGATGTCTGCTGAATATAATCTTTATCTGCTACTGTTCAGTCCCAGAAGGACACTTCAAGTTTCACAATAATAATTTTAAATAATAATAGCAATAAACTCTTTGACTTTATTACTGTTTATTATAATCATCATAAATAATCTCTTGGTTCAGTATAAATGTATTTTAATTACTGAAATGAATTATTATGCTTTGGGAATAATAATGATTATTGTGATAATCGGTTATGTGTGTTCAGTAAACTAGAAGGTCATCCTCCATTTTATCCATCCAACGCAGAGGGTATCCAGGGTAAAAGTAAACTGCCATCACACGTCTTTGACTCATGACCAAAGCTTTCTTGCTGAGAGTGGGTGTGTTCTGAGGGGTTTGTTAAAACTAAATTTCCAGCAGCAAAATTTCAGTTCGTGAACCAACCACCATCCTGAGGATAAGGGAATGGCCACCCTGAACCTCCACCTGCTGTTCTGTCACGCCGATAGAATAGCTTTGAATAAACGCACCAGTAACCAGCTGACGCAAAACTCCTTCAGAGTTATTGATTTTAAGTAAGACGCAAAACTCCTTCAGTTAAGCCAAATGCTCGACACTGTGTACCCTGTGACATCTCTGAGCCAGAGGATTGATTCTACTACCGGACTGAGTACCCCGAGGTTGACAATATCCTCAACCTCCGGATCCACACAGAGGGTCGTCTGAATGGATGAGGTAGCACACAGATTGTGTTTGATGCTGTTCTCTCTAAGTAACAACTGAGTTAGCTGCAAAACAAGCATTCACCCAGAACGAGTTCCTCTCTCTGACAGAAACCTTCTGAGAATCCATTCACGCATCCAAGCTCTCATTTCATTTTAGCTTTCCATCCGGTCACAGGTAAAGCTTTTGATACCAAGTTTAATATCAAAGCTGGTAAATTGTCACCCATGAATTGTCATTTTTAATTGTCATCTAAATTGTCATTTCTGAATTGTCGATTCAAATTCTCAAGTTTAAAATTGTTAGTAATAAATTCTTAACTTTTAAACTCTGCTTCATCTTTGAAATGAAACACAGAATGGTGTGTATTTCTGGTTATTGAAAAAGCAAAGATTCCTAACTTCTGATTTAAATAAATAAACTTTTGCTATTAAATCTAATTATCTTAAATTAAATATTAATCTTTGGATTAAATATAGACCAAGGAGGTTGGTGTATGAACTTCTATCGATTATATAAGTATCCTGGATATTTATACATGATATAAGCTTCATATGCTAATGTGCTTGATCATTCTCAGAATCTAAGAACTGATGGCAAACGGTGTTTATTCTAGTATGTAGAAATACACTACATAATTGGCAAGCCAGCCAGTTTTATTCAATAACTGGGCGAGCCAGTTCCTTTTCATAATTAAACATGCTATTTCTGTGTTTTATTTTCAATATTTTACTAAGAACAGGAGTTGTGTCACCTTAATTTTCTTCCTCCGGAAACTTCCGGGAGGAAAGCTTTTTACGGTAACACAGACTCCGGCATAAACATCCGGCAGTTCGCTGACACAGCGTTTACACAGTGATTAATCCACGAGCCTGTGGGACTGTTTAAAGACATCCTAATTGCTAAAGTGAGTGAATGTGTTGTTTGGTTGTGTGTTTGAACGTTTATTCACCATCTAGGTTGACACGTAGTGTCTCCTGAGAGATCAAGGTGGCCGTCGTCCACACATCCCCGCTTAATCCTTTGGGTAAATATTCGGTCTTAAAACCACCGTGTTTTAGCCAAAAACAAGAGTTTAGCTTCAATAGCTTAGCTCGTCTAGGAATCTGGTTGAAGCAGAGCGAAGCATCGGGCCTCGCCTCCAATAACCACATTTCCTTAGCCGATCGATGCTGCCACCTTGTGGCGGTTTTAACACCCGGCTCAATAAAGTTCTTTTCTTTTCTGTGTTTTCACTAATAAGCTTATTTCTCAAAATAAGGTTTCTAGTGCATTATCAATGTCATTCAAAACAAAAATTTCTCCTGTAACAAAGCTCATTTACTAACTACAGATTCAGCTTCCATTATTTTTATAGCAAATTAAGGGACCTGCACATCGTTTTTTAAAATGAGCTCAGAGGAAATGAAACAATTAACATCCCTCATCCTAGAGATGAGAAACCAGTTTCAAATGCGAACTGCTGAGATGAGAGACATCTCTACTCAGCTCTCCAAAATGTGTCAGGAAGTGACAGACATCCAGGTTAAAACAAACGGTCTACAGAGGAAAAGGGTGGTGACTACATGCTCTGCGGGACCTCCCGCCAGATAAACAAGAATCGACATATTCTGATGTTTTACTTGGCTCTGACTTAAAGCAAACACTCTCATCCCGGACTAACAAGCCTGACATAATTTCACAGCACGGTGATGTTATACCAGATTTAAAGCTCTCTGATATTGATCTGCTTCCAGAACAAATCCGGCAAACAGAGGAGTCTCTCCTTCAGGAAACAGAACCACCTGTTCCTGCTACACTGGGGACCGTGTCATCCACTCTGGACGACATATCGGTCCACCCCGTCGTCAAGTCTCCCATAAAGTTCTTGGGACACCTAGTGCCCCAGGAGAAAGCTGGTAAATCTCTGGTGTCGGTCAAGCTGACCTAGAATCTATTCTGCGGCGCACTTCTTGACACAGGTTCGAACTTCACACTGCCCGAGCCATGTTCGATCGCATCTGCATTTCCTGTGGGGGGGTTGGGGGGGGGTTAAGGCCCCCAGACTTCCTCTCATGACTTAATCTTGTCTTCTAGGTTCGATCTCCAAATATCGGTCGGCCCCATGACTCTGACACACCCCGTGTACATCTCTGACCATCAATCAATCAAAACTTTATTAATCCCAGAGGGAAATTAGAGTTTCAGTACACACAATTCAGAGATCAGACATACATGAGCAAGACCCATGACAAGAATTGGTGACTGTGGTCCTTCGCAACACGAGTTGCGCTACCTTTCACCCTTGGCATGGACTTTCTGAGGCGCATTGATGCTTTCATTGATGTGAAGGAGGGAGAGCCCTGGTCAGGGGTTGGTGGACCTTTGCCCGCAGCCCTGCCTCCGGACCTCCACTGTCTCACGGTTGGTAACTCTGAGCAGGTGGGAACACCATGTTAGCCACCTGGTTCAGAACTTTTGCTACCACAGATTCAGCTTCCATCACAGTCACAATCTGTTGATTACTGGAGGAGATCATGCAAAGAAGGATTCTCCAGAGAATCCAGAAAATTATGGACAACCCTGAGCATTCTCTTCACAAGACTGTTCAACAACGGAAGAGTGTCTTCAGTCAGAGGCTTCTACAGTTTCGCTCCAACACTGACCGCTACTGGAGATCCTTCCTGCCAACAGCCATTGTAATATCCAACAACTCTTATTCTGAGCTACTACAGCAATCAATTTCCCTCTGGGATTAATTAAATATTTTTTAATTGAATTTTTCATTCAGACCTATTAATAAATCCCTTACCTACTTATCCTGGAAAAATAGTCTTGTGCTTTATAAAAATAAGCTTCAACAAGCTAGAACTGCTTATTTTTCATTGCTAATTGAAGAGAATAAGAATAATCCAAAATGTCTTTTAAGTACAGTTGCCAAACTTACACAGAATCATAGCTCTGAACCATCTCTTCCCTTAGTCCTCAGCAGCAATGACTTTATGGGATTTTACACAAGTAAAATTAATTCTATTAGAAACAAAATCATTAGCATCCTTCCTAATGCAATTTCTTCTTCCTCAGTAAGTGAGGCAGCATCTGAGGTAACTGTAGAACCTCATCTGTGTTTGAACCGTTTTGATCCAGTCGAGCTTTCAGAGTTATCAAAAATATTAGCTTCATCTAAACCTTCCACTTGCATTTTAGATCCAATCTCAGACGTTACAAAATCACACAATTGAATTCACATTCACTCACTTTTAGTTTAAATGAGTTGAAAGCAAATGCTTATGACTGATACAGATTTGGTAACCAAAGAGTCATTCACAGCAAGATAAACCTCCCTTTCGGAGAAGAAAGTACAAAGAGTCAATGCTCTTCAAGATAGACCTCCATTCGCCGTTGGATTGGGAGAGAAAAAAGACAAGAGGGAAACGGAAGCTCCGTCTTGTTCAGCGCAGTTAAACAACCGTTTAATAAGTCAGAAATAGCACGAAGTGTTTATTGATTTGAATAAAGGACTGGTTTAGCTCACCATAATGTAGAAGGGTAAATATTGTTGCTTTTAAGCTTAATATATAACCTTTACTTAAAACCAATAAGCTGTGATATTCTATATAAATATAGGATATCAACCTTATTGGTCTTTGAATGTTTAATCAGAAGATTCTAGGATTCTTTGGTTTTTCAGTGATCAAACACGCATCATCTTATTTAACTCGTCTTGTTTTCATTTGTTTAGAAAATGAATTTCTTACTTTTTATAAACCTGACTTGTTTGAATTAATAGGAAGTGTGTTTGATCCCTGAAAAAGCAAAGAATCCTAGAATCTTCTGATTAAAAATTCAAAGACCAATAATCCTACATCTGTATAGAATATCACATTTTACTGGGCATGAGTAAAGGTAATATATTAAAAGCAATAATATTTACACCTTCTACAGAGGTGAATAAAAAATGTAGGCTTTATAGTTCCAGACCAACAAAAGCCCATGTTACTCAGAGGTTCAGGTTATGTTATTGACAGAAATAGACAGACATAGACTTACAAATATATAGAAAAATAAAAAACACAGTTTGAAGATTGAAAGGAATTCTCAGCGTAGCACAACCACAAAGTGTAGATTTGAAATTTAACTCACAAAAATTCAACGAAAGCAAAATAGCACGTTCTGGTACCCATCACTGTGCACAACACATTCATGCTGTTATTTTCGCACTTTCATTTGTATTTGTTCCTTTAATTGACTATTATAAACACTCAATAGTTTACTTTGTGGATCGACCTGTTCAGGCTTGTGCTCCTGAGCCCAGGGTCCCTCATTAAAATATGGAATATCAATCCATCCATCCATTTTCGGCCACTTATCCGGGGTCGGGCCGCCGGGGCAGCAGCCTAAGCAGGGAAGCCCAGATGTCCCACACCCTACCTACTTGGGCCAGCTCCAACGGTGGGTATCCCAAGGCATTCTTTGGCCAGCCAAGAGACATAGTCCCTCCAGCGTGTCCTGAGTCTTCCTTTAGGTATCCTCCTGGGTGAACGTGCCTGGAAAACCTCACAAGGAGGCATCAAAATCAGATGCCTGAGCCACCTCAACGGCTCATCTCCATGTGGAGGAGCAGCGGATCTACTACAAGCCTCTCCTAGATGACGGACTTTCTCACCCTATTTCTAAGGGAGAGCCCAGACACCCTGTGGAGAACACTAATTTTGGACATTGTTTCCACGATCTAGTTCTATCAGACACTACCCAAGCTCATGACCATAGATGAGGGTGGGAACATAGATCCACCAATGAAGAGCTTCGCCTTCCGACTCAGCTCTCTTTTCACCACGTTGTGAGGAGAAACCTGCTGACATGTCAGCTACTGAGTCTGGTAGACAGCCCATTAAGTATAAGGGTCTGAAACCTCATTGAGGACGTCAAACTAGCAACCAGGGTGATTTCAACCACTCACAAACTAGATCCATCTTTCCTAAAGAAAAACTTAAAATTTGTTTTGCATTTTTCATTATTTTGTTATTTTATTTCGATTTCATGTTTTCAATTCTATTTAGTTTCAACTGAGCTGTCTTTTACCATTTATTTGATCATTTTAGTAAACAAAGATAAAATTCAATCACTGCCTCCTCGTCTTGAAGTCCTGCTGTGTTAAAAATTAAAGTTAGTTCAATAGTTCAAAAGCTCTGGAGCTTCTCTCCTCTGTGAAGAAAGAACCGAACCAGAGAGGTTCGGACCGAGCTGCTGCAGCAGACTAAAAACCAACATGAACATTATTTAATGATAACACCTCATGGAGAGGTACTGTAATGTCCCACCATGCAGTTATAATATATTCATTCACCCATCAGTACCTGTGTCCATGCTGTCCAGGTCCAGGGGGTGAAGAACACACGATGAATCAGTCCCAGCTGATGGATGATCCTAAAGTGGTAGCAGGTTTTCTTTAGCCGTGTTTAGCTAACAGCTGCAATAGAAACAATGCAGGAGAACGGATTAAGATGCTGCTTCAGAACACCGCAGGAGATTAAAGAGCCAACGCTTTGGTTCTGATTGCTGAGGACAGTTCCAGTCTGGAAACCAGAGTTCAAGGAGTAGAGCTAACCGCCTCAAATATTCTCCTCACACACCGGAACAACAACAAGCTAGCTGAGCTAGCAGCTTCCGGTTACTGCTTCTTCTGGTGGTCGGTGACCAGCGTAAAGGTGCACTACCGCCACCTGCTAGACTCTCTGTGCTCTGTTAAGCTAAAGAAAAAACGAATAATGCATTTTCTAATTTCTACATGTAATCAATTGAATATAATACTATAATTATTATATAGCTATGCTAAAAATATTCTACATACATAAGTAATACACTATTCTAACACAACAGTTGACCTTATTTTATTTAATCTTTATTAAACCAGGCGAGTCGATTGAGACTCATTCTCATTTGTGACGATCTGGCCAAGAGGCAGCAGCAGCAGACTCATAGTTAGCTTGACATCAAAGTCGTTTGTATTTTGGACAGAGAACACAAGTGGTCTGAGAGAAGCTTCTGGAAGCTTTAGAATAGAATGGAGTTCATTGATCCCACAGTGGGGAAATTAACTTGTTACAGCAGCATCAACACTTAAGAGAATAAGTTGAAGAAAAATAAATTAACAAAGGTATGTGTATTTATACACATAGGCAGTAGTCTAGAACTGTGACCTTCGACCACTAAAAACCACAAATAAAAAAGGAAAAAACTTGGGTTCCAACACTATGCAGCATAGTGCAAGAGACAGGTACATACAATGTAAATCTGGTATTGAATGAGTATTGAACACATACTGAATATTGCATTGGTGTTTTTGTGTACCAGGATAATGCCAGTACCAGTTAAACTGAGGAGTTCTACAGAGGGGATGAATGGCCTACGGTAGTGCTCTGTTTTACATCTGGGATGTCTCAGTCTGCCTCTGAAGGAGCTGACCATGGTCTCCTCAGTGGAATGCAGTGGGTGGGAGGGGTTTTGAAGGTCATCTTCCCTAGCATCCTCCTTTCACACGTTTCCTTAACTGAATCCGGTGGGGTGCTCAGAACCAAGCTAGCTTTTTTAACCAGCTTGTTCAGTCTCTTCCTGTCTTGACCAGAACTGCCTGCACCCCAACAGACCACAGTAGAGTGGACAACAGAGCCAACCACAGATTGATAAAATGATTTTAGCAGCTGGAAATTAACTCCAAAGGACCTCAGCCTCCTCAGGAGGTAAAGGTGGCTTTGGCCCTTCTTATAAGAAGCATCTGTGTTGTTGGACCAGTTCAGTTTGCTGTTGAGGCGAATAGCCTGGTACTTGAAGGTATCCACTACCTCAAGGTCTGCTCCCTGGATGTTTACTGGTGAGTGGAGAGGAGTGTTTTTCACATATAAAGCTCTTAACAGTCATGCTCCATCATACATCAGTGATCTGATTGTTCCAAATGTTCCTAACAGAGCACTTAGCTCTCAGACTGCAGGTTTACTGGTGGTTCCCAGAATATCTAAAAATAGGATGGGAGGAAGGTCCCAGCACAAGAAAAATGAAATTCCATATGTTCTGGACTAAAGCTCCGAACACTGAGGACATTCTCACAGGATCACTATCTACCGACTCAGGAAGATCAGCAGCAGGCGTACAACATAGGGCGCAAGCCAAGTACTGAAAACAAGTATGATTACACTATTTCACAGGTCTGACATGTCTTTATTTAAAATCTGTGTTTTATTGGGTTCATAATGGGTTTTCATGAGCTGTAAGCCATAATCATCACAATTATAACAAATAAAGGCTTGACACATCTGGCTTTGCATTTAATGGGTCATAATGGGTATATCTCATTCATCCTTTAAGTCAGCGATTCTTAATTGGGTCCCGACTATTCTCTAGTGTGGGGGTTTGCTTTTCCTCACTCCTGATGCTCCGTGCCTTGGAACTAACCTTTCCTTCCTCTGCTAAGTCCTTAGGGCCTCTGGGATTATTAAAGGACTTGTGGTTTCTGCCAGGACCCCATGTCATTGAAAAAGGGGTTATGTTTCCTCCAGAAATGGCCAGTTTTCCACCTACAGTCTGACCTCTTCAGTATCTGGCCAAATGGAGACATGAGTCTTAACTGGTGCCTTTAATCTGCAAGAAAGATACTGTTGCAAGCTCCCTCTTATCTAAGACTGCTTTGCTTCACAGAAAAAGAAGGATGAACTTTCATAATTAAATCATATAATGAAATGAACAATATGAGTAACTAATCATATAATGAAATGGACATTAGGGTTAAATTAAATGTTTTGATTAATCTGTGCTTAAATTATTGAAGTTGAAATGAATGTTATTATTACTACATTGAAAGATTGATAAGAATGAAATGAAATATATTTAATCAGCGCACTGGCTGGACAAGAAGAAGAAGAGAAAATATCATTTCTATAGCGCTTCTCAAGATAAAAATCACAAAAACAAAAAAAAAGTAAAAATATAAGGAATAATTTAGAAAATGATTAAAAATATATTTAAAAAGAGCAAAAAATAGACAATTGTGATTAAAAAATTTAAGAAAGAGAGAGAGTGAATAGGAAAGAGGGAAATCAGTGGATCCTGAGGAAGATGGAATAGGTGGGGAGAGCAGAACAAGGAGAGGGTGATGAAGGTCACACCAAAGCCAGCTTGAACAAGTGAGTTTTTAGCTGCTTTTTGAAGAGTCCACTGAGTCCACTGATCTCAGGCTCAAGGGGAGAGAGTTCCAGTCTGGGGGCCACAGCAGCAGATGATCTGTCACCTTTGGTCTTTAGCCTGGTGCTGCACAACCAGTAGGCTTTGATCACTGGACCTCAGAGACCTGCTGGGGGTCTAGGGACTAAGAAGTAGAGCCCTGCACTGAAGCCCTAGGCCCTCGGGTCGGCCTGGCCCGAAGGCCCTCGGGCCGGGCTTCGGACCAACGACTGTGTAATTACCTCGGACACGGGCCGGGCGCCTTTATTTTTAATCAAATTCATTTAAAAAATTTTAAACACTTAAACCAGGGGTTGGCAACCTGTTCCCATCAAAGAGCCATTATTACCCATTTCCCACAGTAAAGAAAACACTGGGAGCCACAGCAGCCGCGGCGCTGTGGGCGGGGCCTACCCCCAGACAGCAGAGCGCCGCTCACAACAGGTGACAGCAGCCAGTACAGTTTGCTCGTGTACGTCAAAGTTATCTTTCATAAGACGATAATCAATAAAACGATTTATATAAAATGGATCCAGAAGTTGTAGCCCGTCTCTGCCTACAATATTTTGATATTTTTCACCCTGTTGGTGGTTTTACTGAGCAGGTGCCACTTTTGTCATATGTTTCTTTTTAAAACATGTTCAGACTGTTCAGAATACAAATCCAGGCTCTGTCACGTTTGATTGTTGTAATTAAACTTTGTAGGTGGGGAAGGTCAGAAAAGAATCCGATCAATTTGTTTTTCCCTCATTTACAGTGACAGAGACAACGGCGCAGTGCGCCTGGCTCTGGTGTTAATCAAGTTTAATTTTATCTATTTTCACAAGAAAACAAAACAGTTAAAAGCAGGGCTTGTGTTGACCGGACAGTTCCCGTATTTGACCATTTATTTTGACGGAGAAAGAATAGAAAGAAGTACCCCGACGCATGCAGACGAACTGACATTTTATTCTACGCAAATCGCAGATGTAGCTAAATCGCTCAAGAAAAGATTCCCATCTGAACATCTGAGCTGGACACCGCTCAGTGCAGCTCGCTGTCAGCGCGTACTACATAAGGTACACAGCGAGCTGAAGATGTGGAGAGGGGCTTGGAGCACATCGCAGAACCAGAGCGCATGCGGGAAGGTTCCTCCGACTGAATTCAGGTGGGTTCCAATCATCTTTGATGACCAACAACTCGACCGGATCATGACATACCTGTCGCACCTGCTAGACAACTTCAAAAACAAATCGGTTGAAGTCCTGAGCATGGTCTCTTCTGACCGGATCAGTACATACTGACTGTAATGCTGTCAGAGGTAAGTTACGCACACCACTTTGTAATTAAACAAAAATGTCATTGTCCACAATATTTTAATATTTATGTAATTTACTTGTACATACACAAATATAACCAGGTTACTATTTTGGTACATTAATACAAACTAATAATGAGTGAGGTAGCTTTGAGGTAGATTGTGAGCACAGTTTGAGAGGAGTACATGCTATTCTAGGATAATTGATTTGCTTTATGTGATCCACTTTTATTTTAGACTATCTTTCATCCCTTTTACTAATGAATAAAGACCACTATAGTGGCAAGAAATATTGTAGATTCAAGAAATATTTTAAGAAGGTCCAGTTGTGATCACACAGATGCTAGATCTGGGTAGGAATAGGCAAGGTGAACCAGAGTCTGAAATTAGGACAAATGTCAGTGGAAAATTAGTGAATACGTTATTATAAAGCACGATAAATCTTGAAAAAACTTTTTTAATGAACCGTTTTATGTAACACAGGCATCAGCAAAAGCACTCAAAGGTCCAAGGGCTAACCAGGGCTGAGGCAGTGGAAATGACTGAGGATGGTGAGATGGATGAGAGGTAAGACAATCTGAGTCTCTGAAGATAACTGCAAGAAAAAGATTTTTTGTATGTCTTTGGGAATGGAGAAATATAATACCTGAAAAATTCTTTTTTTTTTTTTGCAGCGAAAAGGCAGAACTTTTCATGAAACTCAGGACAGAAATGGAGAGACATTCAATTACTTGAAGTTCTCTGGAATGTGGGAGAGTAAAGTTTGAGGCTGAATATTTCTGCTTGTTTTTAATTAAGACATGCAAACATCAAAGTAATGTTTGCATAGTTGTGGCTGTTCTATAACTGTGCTACATGTCACTGAGAAAATACAAGCTGTGTTGATGTTTCACAAATCATGGAAAGGTTTCACAAATCCCACACTGTTTCATCTGATCTGCTATTATAGTAGAATAATGTAGAACAGGTTTCAATATAGTGCAGGGGCTGTGCTTCTTGAGCTACAGCTGTTCCAGTGTTGGCCAGATGCTGAAAAACGCATAAATCAGGCTTTGTTGAAGTTTCACAAATCAGGAAAAGGCTTCACAAACCCCACAATGTTTTATTTGATCTGCTATTATTGTAGAATAATCTAGAACAGGTTTGAACAGTGTGGCTGTTGTAGTTTTTGAGCCAGAGCAGATTAAAGATGGACAGAGTAGAGAAATTGGGTGTAATCGCCCTTTAGCCGTTTCCCGAATCGGAATCTGGAATCGGAAGCTAACTTCAGCCTCGTGTGTGGGCGTCGGAACGAGCCACCGCACTGTGAGAACAAATATCCCAGCTCTAAAGCCGATCTTCATCTACGTACGTCACACATCATGTGATCAGGAGGCAGAAAATCCATGTGTTAGCAGATCGTTTTGGGCCGTTGCTGTAAAAACAGTGAGGCTCGAACCGGAAAAGCTTCTGCCGATCACAATTCAACAACGGATTATGAAAAAATGGATAACGCTTGAAACGCGCGGATTGTTCCTGATTTAAGAGGAGAGTCTACTCTTAGTATTGGCATTGGCATTATCCTATCGCGCTGGCATTATCCTATCGCGCAACATTCTGTGACTCTTAAAAATACGAGAGGCACCTGGCTGCAGACCTCCACTGTCATGCTGCTTCCGGTGGAGGCTCCACTGTCAGGACGACCGCCACTGTCAGGACCGGTCAGGACGGGAAATGCACGGGATACATTTCAAAATAAAATGGCAAACATACTTACGATAGTAATTTTTCAAAATGAATTAACGAATGGCAGGGATAGGTTTCAACCAACATCAAACAAAACAAGATTTACTAAATAAATGCCAACTGTATATGAACTATAGATAAATAATTGATAGATTTTACATAATATAAAAAAATGAATGTGTTAGTGAGGAGAGCGATTCAACCGAAACAGCATTCAGGATTTTATTTAGAAATATGACGACCGGTGTTCCGACTATCCCTGCTACTCGTCCATATGTGATGCTTTGGGGAAATCCGCATGTGCAGGCCGATTACTACGTCACAGGCTGTTTACCTGAAGAGACGCGCTAACTCTAGAAGTTGTTATATTACTGCTATGTTTACCTGAGTTAGCTTGTAAATGGCTTGTAAAATATCGTTATTATACTGTAAACAATAAATTTCTCCCATTGTTGACCAACATCCACAGAATTATGAGTCTTTTTCATAAACACAACAAACACTGTATATTTTTGCTAATAATTACACTACAGTTCTGTATTTTTGAGCGATATCACCTATTTAAAGAAAAATGTGCTTAATAAGTGTGTTACTGAACTGTAAACAAGAGCAAAACTATCATAACACGCTGCGGTAGGATGCACGGATAGTCAGAACACCGGAAGTATGTTAGCGTTTTATGTTGAAACCTATAGTGGCCATTCGTTCATTTTGAAAAAGTACAACCCTGTGTATGTTAAATGACAGCTATATACTAACTATAATTGATTGATAGATTTTACGTAACATTTTATATTGAAATGCATCAATTACAACCATAAGTATGTTTGCCGTTTTATTTTGAAATTATCCCGTGCATTTCCCGTTCTGACAGTGGACCCTCCAACGGAAGCAGCCTGACAGTGGAGGTCTGCAGGCAGGAGGTCTTGAAAGTGAAAACGCTGAAAAACATTGGCAGCGAATGGCTTTTCTGATCAGGAAACAGCTGGCAGTGAATGAGTTAAAAGCAGTGTAAAAACACAGAAGTCTAAAATACTTGACACAACTGAACATGGGTCAGTCGGGAGCACAAACACCCACCCCCGAAGCAGAGATCTGACGAAGTACATGTTTGAAAAGTGCAGAGCTTTTTGACCCTAATAGCCTTCACTTTACATTGGTAAAGGCTTACTCGAACACAAAAATACTGCTTGCTTGCAATCATTTAGGTTTTTACTACATGCTATTGCCAGGGAAAGTACACACCGTCACTTTAAATTTGTCCACAGAGCTCACAAACAGAAGGTTTCTATCCTGTGTGGACACTCATGTGCTTGAATAAAAATTTCTTTTGTCCATATCTTTCTCCACAGAACTCACAAGCAAATGGTTTATGTCCTGTGTGGACTCTTATGTGATCGTTTAAATTGGACTTTTGGGTAAATCTTTTTCCACAGAACTCACAGACAAAAGGTTTCTGTCCAGCGTGGACTCTCATGTGAGTGTTTAAATTCCACTTATGGGTAAATCTTTGTCCACAGAGCTCACAGACAAAAGGTTTCTGTCCAGTGTGGACTCCCATGTGAGTGTTTAAATGCGACTTTTGGGTAAATCTTTGTCCACAGAGCTCACAGACAAAAGGTTTCTGTCGTGTGTGGACTCTCATGTGATCATTTAAACCTGACTTACGGGTAAATCTTTTTTCACAGAGCTCGCAAGCAAACTGTTTCTGTCCTGTGTGGATTTTCATGTGAGTGTTTAAAGTTGACTTATGTTTTAATCTTTTTCCACAGAGCTCGCAAGCAAAAGGTTTATGTCCTGTGTGGATTCTCATGTGATCCTTTAAATTTGATTTTCTACTAAATATTTTTCCACAGTCACCACAACTAAATGATTTTAGTTCTTTCTGGACTTTCCTATGTGAGTCTACATGTTGCTTCAGTCTAACCGATTTCTTGTTAACCAAAGGGCTGGAAGACCTTATTGCTGAATGACTGGTTACTCTCACATGTTTCTGGAGAGACTGCTTGTCATGAAATTGTTCACCACACTCAGGACAGCTCAAGGATATGTTGACAGTATTAACATCTAACTCAGAAGACCTTTTCTCATTCCAGTCATGGTCTTCGTCTCCAGTTTCAGACCCAGAGTCTGACATCCCAGGGTCTAGATTCATATCATCATCTCCACTAACTTCAGTCTCTGAAGAATCAGATGTTTGTTCATGAGGGTTCAGATCTAGGTTCCTGCTAGTTCCTGATACTCCACATGTTTCTGCTGTCATCTGGTCAGATGAGCTGCTAGTTGGAACATCTCTGTCTTCTATTTGCTGCTGATGAAGCTGTGAAAACAGACGTTTCTCTTCATCATCCTCACTCTTTATAGAAACAGCACTGAATTGAAAGCTGGCAGAATCAGTCTCCTCCTTCAAATGGAGATGCTCTCCCTTAAGACTGGTCCAGAGTTCCTCCTTTTCCTCCTTTATGTGGAGGTGTTCTGGGTCCTGCTGGTACACACCAGCACTCTGTTCTTCAGGATCTTCTTTAACCTGCACCATCTGTTGAACATCTGTAGGAAACAGAAACACAACGTGAATTACCGACTGCTGTAACTTTAAATTCACACATATGAGAGTTATGTTATTACAGGGGTCTCCAACATGTTGGTCGCGAGCTACCGGTAGCTCTTGAAAGTCGCTGGCCTGGAAGCAGCCAGTGAGCCACCCAGCCTGACTTGTACTTAACAAGGGACGGATTTCTAATTTGATGGCAAGCCTTCCCCGGTTCTCGTAATATCTAATGTAAAATTAGCATTTTGTGGAAGTAAAATAAATCTGATTATTGCACAAATCTATCGGCAAACGTGTTCTACTGGAAATTTGTGGAATGGATTAATTATTCAGGTTGCAGCGCGGGTCCCCATTTCTGATATCAGCGGCTGCAGCTGCAGGTGCTTCTAAAGACGAGGTGACGTCGGTCATACAGACCTGGTTTCAGAAAAACATCCCAATAAAATATTGTGGGCGACTGTAAAGTCATATCTGCGTAAATATGTCATTAAAGCAAATTAAATGCCCTTCGCTTATTAACACGATTAACAGGCTTCCAAAGTCTGGACATCTCCTGTGATTTAGTTTCAACAAACTGCCCTCAACAGTTTCAGCTGATTGTCCCATTTAGGAATAAAACTGCTTTAATGCTTTAATGTTGTCAACAATAAATGCAGCAAAATGTTTATCGTTGACAACAGGTTAATCACTCACAGAAAGTAGATTTGTTATTCATTATCTGAAAGTATCTGATTAGCTAACAAAGAAAATATTTTGTTTAGTTTGATTTTCAGAATCTCACTATCTTCCTTGTATTTTTTTATAATATTTATGTATTGAAATACAGAGAAATCAACTAACATAAGCATATTCACACTTGAAAACATCGTATGGCGGTAGCTCTTCTGTACTTTCATTAAGTAGCTCACGAGCCCAAAAAGGTTGGAGATGCCTGGATTGTGCTTTAAATTGGTGAAATCAGAACTGACTCAAATTACAGGAAATCTCTTTTGAATTGAGAGACTTTTTCTTGGGAGGTGAATAAAAAATGTAGGCTTACTATTTCCAGACCAACAAAAGCCCATGTTACTCTGAGGTTCAGGTTGTTATTGACAAAATAGACAGACGGTTCGCAGCCGAGTGTGAAGCAGCTGGGATGAGAATCAGCTCCTCTAAATATGAGGCCAATCTGTTTTATTTCGATTTCATGTTTTCAATTCTATTTCGTTTCAACTGAGTTGTCTTTTACCATTTCTTTGATCATTTTAGTAAACAAATATAAAATTCAATCACTGCCTCCTCATCTTGAAGTCCTGCTGTGTTAAAAATTAAAGTTAGTTCAATAGCTCAAAAGCTCTGGAGCTTCTCTCCTCTGTGAAGAAAGAACCGAACCAGAGAGGTTTGGACCGAGCTGCTGCAGCAGACTAAAAACCAACATGGACATTATTTAATGATAACACCTCACGGAGAGGTACTGTAATGTCCCACCATGCAGTTATAATATATTCATTCACCCATCAGTACCTGTGTCCATGCTGTCCAGGTCCAGGGGGTGAAGAACACACGATGAATCAGTCCCAGCTGATGGATGATCCTAAAGTGGTAGCAGGTTTTCTTTAGCCGTGTTTAGCTAACAGCTGCAATAGAAACAATGCAGGAGAACGGATTAAGATGCTGCTTCAGAACACCGCAGGAGATTAAAGATCCAACGCTTTGGTTCTGATCAGCTGAGGACAGTTCCAGTCTGGAAAAGAGGACCTTTGGTCACCAGAGTTAACGGAGTAGAGCTAACCGCCTCAAATATTCTCCTCAAATATTCTCCTCACACACCAGAACAACAACAAGCTAACTGAGCTAGCAGCTTCCGGTTACTGCTTCTTCTGGTGGTCGGTGACCAGCGTAGAGGTGCACTACCGCCACCTGCTGGACTGTCTGAGCTCTGATAAGCTAAAGAAAAGACGAACCCCCAACAGACGATGGCTGAAGAGATTACACTCTCAACAACAGACTTGTAGAAGATCTGCAGCATCTTGCTACAGACATTGAAGGACCTAAGTGTCCTCAAGAAGTGCAGTCTGCTTTGTCCCTTCTTGTAAATGGCTTTGCTGTTCTTTCTCCAGTCCAGTCTGTTGTCCAGGTGAACTCCAAGGTATTTGTATTCCTCAACCACCTCCACTTCTTCTCCCATGATGGAAACAGTGGTTGACTCCACCCTGTTTCTTCTGAAGTCTAAAATCATCTCCTTTGTTTAGTTCACGTTCAAGGTCAGACGATTGTTTCCACACCATGCCACAAAGCGCTCCACCAGCTCACTGTACTCAGCTTCCTGTCCATCTCTGATACACCCGACGACTGCAGAGTCATCTGAGTATTTCTGTAGATGACAGGTCTCTGATTTGTACTGGAAGTCTGAGGTGTAGAGGGTGAAAAGGAATGGTGAGAGTACAGTCCCCTGTGGTGCTCCAATGTTACTGATCGCCTGGTTTGATGTGCAGTTCTTCAGCCTCACAATCTGTGGTCTGTTTGTCAGGTAGTCTTTATTCCAGGCGATAGTTGAGGCCCCCACCTGTGTCGTCTGGAGTTTCTGGCAAAATACATCAGGCTGGATTGTGTTAAATGCACTGGAGAAATCAAAGAATATGACCCTGACAGTGCTGCCTGCTTTGTCCAGATGACAGTGGATTGGCTGAAGCAGCTGGATGATGGCATCTTCAACTCCAACTCCATAGCGATAAGCAAACTGCAGCGGGTCCTGATATGTTCTAGTTTGCTTATTCAGGTGGACCAACAGGAATCTCTCCAGGACCTTCATGATGTGGGATGTCAGGGAAACCGGTCTGTAGTCATCACTGACTGATGGGCGAGTTTTCTTTGGAACTGGAACAAGGCAGGATGTCTTCCACATGACTGGAACCTTCTCCTGGGCCAGGCTGAGGTTGAAGAGGTGCTGCAGAATCCCACAGAGCTGCTATGCACAGGCCTTCAGTACTCTGGGGCTGACACCATCTGGACCTGCAGCCTTGTTCCTGTTCAGTTTCTCCAGCTGCCTCTTCACCTGACTTCTAGAGACAAATAGATGGGAGGGGGAGGTAAATGGGGCAGCAGCATCTCCTGACTTGGTTGAAGACAGATTTATAGAACCAGAAGAGTCCATTACTGCATTAGAGGACAAAAGAGCTGGTGTGTGACAGGAAAATGTTGGATCAGAGGAGGATGGGATGTCTGATTGGCTGGGGACAGGCGAGGAGGATGCTGGGTTTGTTCCTGAACTGAACCTATTGAAGAACTTGTTCAGTTCATTGGCTGTGTCCAGGCTGCCATCTGTGCAAAATAATTAATGGGTCGTAATGGGTATATCTCATTCATCCTTTAAGTCAGTGATTCTTAATTGGGTCCAGGCCCAACCATGGGCCCTGTGCAACACCTTGTGGGCCACAAAATAATTTAATTAATTTTGGAGTTCAGTCAGCCACTCTAGGCCGTTATAGTGTGGGCATTATGGAGACACTTTTGAAAAAAAAAATTCAGGTGACTGGTGGTAGAGCTCCACAGAAGTCAAAATATGTGTGCAAGTACAACCCTGTCTTAATTTTCTACACATTTATGATGAATGAAGGGAGTGAGGCAGAGCTGAGAGCCCAGTGGGTGGAGTGTGGACTAAAACTGTCAAATGAAACGCTGAAGCCATCCAAACTAAAACAGCACCTTGAAACCAAACATCCAGCGCTAGTGGAGAAACCGCTCAAAAATTTCAAACGAAAAGAATATGGACTACAGATTCCTGCTTCCTGCCTACAGATTCCGCTAAGTGGAATTATCATTGCCTGTTTGGAATTATTACTTTGAATTTGGGATTACCATTGACTATTCTCTGGTGTGGGGGTTTGCTTTTCCTCACTGCTGATGCTCCGTGCCTTGTAACTAACCTTTCCTTCTTCTGCTAAGTCCTTAGGGCCTCTGGGATTATTCAACGACTCGTGGTTTCTGCCAGGACCCCGTGTCCTTGAAAAGATGGGTTATATTTCCTCCAGAAATGGTCAGTTTTCCACCTACAGTCTGACCTCTTCAGTATCTGGCCATATGGAGACATGAGTCTTAACTGGTGAATTTAATCTGCAAGAAAGATACTGTTGCAAGCTCCCTCTTATCTAAGACTGCTTTGCTTCACAGAAAAAGAAGGATGAACTTTCATAATTAAATCACATAATGAAATGAACAATATGAGTAACTAATCACATAATGAGGGTTAAATGAAATGGAAAGTTTTGATTAATCTGTGCTTAAATGATTGAAGTTGAAATGAATATTATTATTACTACATTGAAAGATTGATAAGGATGAAATGAAATATATGACCCATATATTTAATCAGCGCACTGACTGGACAAGAAGAAGAAGAAAATATCATTTCTATAGCGCCTCTCAAGATAAAAATCACGAGGCGCTTCACAAAAACAAAAAATGTAAAAATATAAAAAATAATTTAGAAAATGATAAAAAAAAATATATTTAAAATGAGCAAAAAATAAACAGTTGTGATTAAAAAATGTAAAGAAAGAGAGAGAGTGAATAGGAAAGAGGGAAATCAGTGGATCCTGAGGAAGGGGGAATAGGTGGGGAGAGCAGAACAAGGAGAGAGTGGTGATGAAGGTCATACAAAAGCCAGCCTGAACAAGTGAGTTTTTAGCTGCTTTTTGAAGAGTCCACTGACTCCACTGATCTCAGGCTCAGGGGGAGAGAGTTCCAGAGTCTGGGGGCCACAGCAGCAGATGATCTGTCACCTTTGTTCTTTAGCCTGGTGCTGCACAACCAGTAGGCTTTGATCACTGGACTTCAGGGACCTGCTGGGGGTGTAGGGACTAAGAAGATCACCAATGTAAGATGGTGCTTGTCCATGTAAGGCCCTATAGACCAGAACCAGGATCTTGAAATGAACCCTGAAGTTGTCTGGCAACCAATGAAGCTGGAGGAGAAGCGGGGTGATGTGGGTGTGTTTGGAGGACTTGGTCAGAAGCCGAGCACAGGCATTCTGAACCACCTGTAGACGGTTCAGGGAGGTTCTGCTCAGACACGTGAAAAGACAGTTGCAGTAGTCTACGCGTGAGGAGATGAAGGTGTGGATAACTGTCTCAAGTTCAGAGCGGGACAGAATGGGACTCAGCTTAGCAATGTTCCTGAGATGGAAGAAGGAAGAGCGAACAAGAGAACTGACATGAGAATCCAGGGTGAGAGCTGGGTCAAAGGTCACACCAAGATTCCTGACAGAAGGTTTGGTGTGAGTAGCAAGCTGACCAAGAGAGTCTCTGACTTTGGGAACCAGCTTGTCTGGGGCACAGATGAGGATCTCAGTCTTATCTTCATTCAGCTGTAGAAAGCTCCCAGCCACCCAGGTTTTGATAGTCTAAGCAGGAGTGTAGCAGCTGCAGCTTAGACATCTCATGGGGCTTAAAGGAGATGTACAGTTGGATGTCATCTGCGTAAAGATGGTAGGAGATTCCTTTGAAGGAGCTCAGGATGTGCTGAAGAGGAAGCAGATAGAGGAGGAAGAGCAGAGGTCCCAGCGCAGAACCTTGTGGGACACCATGGGTAAGAGAGGTGGTGGAGGACCTAAACTTGGAGACGGCCACAGAAAAGGAGCGCTCAGAAAGATAAGAGGAGAACCACTCCAGAACAGTTCCTGATAGGTCTACCCAGTCTCTCAGCCTCTCCAGTAGCAGTTGATGGTTAACAGTGTCAACGGCTGCAGTCAGGTCCAGCAGGACCAGAACAGAACAGTCCCCTGCATCACTGTGAGTGAGAAGGTCATTAGAGACCCTAAGAAGAGCTGTTTCAGTAGAATGAGCTCTACGAAAACCTGACTGGAAGCTACCATAGATGTTATGTTCATCAAGAGCAGCTGTGAGTTGTTTAGCCACAACCTTTTCCAAGATCTTGGAGATGAATGGAAGTTTAGAGATGGGTCTGAAGCTGCTATGGAGAGAGGGGTCAAGACTCGGTTTTTAAAGAAGCAGGTGTATTACAGTGTTCTTAAAGTAAGCAGGGAACTGACCAGAAACCAGAGAAGCATTAATTATAGAGATCACGCTGAGACCGATGGACTGAAAAGCACTTTTAAACAAAGATGAGGGTAAGATGTCGAGGGGGCATGCAGAGGTCTTCATAGAGTTAACTAGTTTGGTTAACTCAGGCAAAGAAACAGGAGCAAAGCTATCTAGGATGATGGGCCTAGTTGGAGTCGGGAGAAGCAGCGATAAGGCTGAAGGAGAGATGCTAGATCTAATCTTATTGACTTTGTCCACAAAGAAAGACAAAAGGTTCTCATAGGCTGTAACAGAGTGGATGGAGGCTGTAGGAGAGGCAGGAGAGACGATGCTGCTGATGGTGTTAAACAGCACCTTGGGGTTCCCTTTGCTCTGGGACACCAGGTTGGAAAAATAGGAAACCCTGACATCTCTGTCTGCAGAGTTAAAGGATGTCAGAAGATCCTTTAGGTGCAGCAGATGGACGTGGAGATGGGTTTTCTTCCACAAGCGCTCAATTTTTCTGCATTGGCGCTTCAAGCTGCGAAGGCTTAGCCTGGCAAGCCAGACTAAGTAAATGGATTATTTAGTCTGGCCATGCTCCATTGACGGCTCTCGGTTGTGGGGCGGGTTCTACCGTTGTCTTTCAAATGATCTCCGCATTGCACTGGACAATGAATGTGACATACTCTTGTTTCACTCTGTTGCATCATCCCACCCACCAGGCATATAGAGTGCCCTGATTGGCCCACAAAGCGGATAAAGCTCTGTGATTTGTTCACTAAGCAGATAGAGCACTAAGATTGGCCCACCATTATGGACCAATCACAGCTCTTTATGTGTTTGAAACCCCTCTAGAGAGCTGTGATTGGCTAGCCAGAGTCCTGGTAGGAGCTGCTGAGGTTCCAATGGAGCGTGCCTAGACCATTCTTTGCAAAGCAAGAATTTGGTCTAGTTCACTAGGCTAGCGAAGGCTGTCATTAACCAGGGAGTAGGGTTCACTGCAGGCAGGGGCGTAGCACCAAATTCTGGGCCCTAGGTACAAGTCTTCTAGGTGGGCCCCCATGCTCAATTACTTAATATCTCTCTTACACATTTTTTGTCATGCTATAAGACAAGATAATAAATATGATCTTAGTTTAACCTCTATATTGAGCAAACACAAATGCAAGCATAATAAAAGTGAAATGCCCAGACTTCACATATAATTATTTTTATTTGCCAACAATGTGTTCAAACAAAAATCCTGGAATTTATTTTCCAGTAAATGCCCACTGACGGGTCTTCATGTTAGCAAAATCACCTATGAGATCTTTAAAGTCCAATCCTTTGGCTAATTGGCTTTCAATAGAAAGAAGAGCCAGGCTGTTCAGTCTATCCTGGGACATTGTTGATCTCAAATAATTTTTCACCAGTTTCAGTTTGCTAAAAACCCGTTCACCCCCAGCAACAGTCACAGGTAGTGTGCAAAATGTCCTCAGTCCAATACAAACTTCTCCAAAAATGCTCTGTAATTGCATCCTGTAGATGGCATTAAGCAGCTCAAGAGGAGACCGAATGTGTGGAAATGTGGCACCATATATTGTTCTCAGGTGTAGCATCTCATTCTCAAATTCAGCTGTGAGATCCTTGTAATGTTTTCTCATCAGTGCCTGGCACGATATCTTCATCTGCTCTTCAGTCATGTCTGATGGTTCATGATGTTAAGCTTTGCTAATACTGATATGTATATATTGATATATTAAATACATATGACATGAAATAAACCAGGTTCTCTCTGTGAATGTAATGTACTCTAAATTTTATAATCCCTGCATTATCAGCCAGATTATAAGATTGTCCGTTTTCAAGATCAAATGTAAAGAAATTTAAAATAGGCTTAAAATATCTAACCAAGTCAATAACAATCCTCTAACACCAGTGTCATCATGCTATATGAAAAACAGTGGCAGCTTCACATTCCTGAGATTACCACGAATCCATCGATACCAAGTTTGTCCTGGTCCATGACTGGGAAGGAGCTGAAATATCCACACAGACTAAACCTGTTTTTACTGCGAGGTCCGCGAATTAATTGGCGGCGTCCGCCCGCGATAATAATTCAGATTAATATATATATATTAATTAGTGTTTTCACTGATAACACTAATTAATTTACATTTGATCTTGATGGTGAAACTAAAGGCGTTTAACACTGAACACCTAACATGAATGCAGCTTCTGAGAGTTAGTTAATATCAGCTAAAACTGTGTTCTGCTGCTGCTGGCTGCTGCTCAACTTCCTTCTTGAAAAACCTAGTCAATACTTGCATCTGTTCAATTAACTTTTTCTCCTTCTCCTTCTTTTCTGGAAGCCAGATTTCCCTTTCTTGGGAAAAGACATGACTGACTCTCCTGCCTCCAGCTCTGGCTGTCGGCATCTGCGATGTCTCATTAGCTGTACATGCGGCTGTGCAGCCCCTGGCCGCTGGTGTGGACTAAACCACTTTGCACATTTTTAAGGGGTGATAGATGCCTCAGAGATTATTCAGTTATTATTTTTAAGGCGAAATTCTGTTTCTTAACCTCTTTATCCAGGTAAAGGGAAGTTTATTAAGACATTAAGTAAGTTGGGGGGAAAAAACAACAACAATAAAACATTTTTATTCAAAGCTGTCTCAGGGCCCCTCCCTGCAGTGGGCCCTGGGTAAACGTACCCTTCCCCCCCCAGTCCGACGCCCCTGACTGCAGGAACTGATCTGGTTCTGACAGGACAGATGTTGTACAGAATGGAGAGGCAGTGCTCATTAAACTGAGAAGTTAAGGAATCTGGATCGTTATCAGAAGAACTGGGTGGATCAAAAGCAGCAGAAAAATTGCTAGCTGTGCTCTCATTAAGAAAAAGAGAACTAACCATACGGCGAGCAGGAGGTGGGAACACAGAAACTGACAAGTTAAAGAAAATGCAATGGTGGTCTGAAATATAAACGTCCTCAGGACAAACACTGTCAGCATTTAGACCCAGGGTAAAAACAAGGTCTAGAGTGTGCCCCCTGGTGTGTGTGGGGCCAGAAACATGCTGGGTAAAGCTGAAGGAGTCCATAAGGCTGGAGAAATTCATGGCAAAGTGATCGGAGGGATCATCAACGTGGACGTTAAATTCACCAACAATCACCAGTCTGGACAGCTTCACAGTGGAGGATAGAAAGTCACTGAACTCCTGAAGGAAAGAACTGTTTGGACCAGGTGGACGATAAACCACAGCACAGTAGAACGGGTCCTTACGCCCGACTTTAATCAGCTGCAGTTCAAAGGAAGCAAAGTGACCAGAGGTTGTAGAGCTACATGGAAGATGGTCTCTGAAAACAACAGCTAGGCCTCCACCACGACCAGAACCCCGAGGCTGGCTAAGAAAAGAATAACCACTCGGGCAGAGTTCAATCAGAGCAGAATAATCAGATGTTTGCTGCCAAACTTCAGTCAGAAACAGAAAATCCAGGTTTTTAGAGAGAATTAAATCATTGAGCAGGAAGGACTTGTTAACAGAGCGGGAATTTAATAGAGCCATGCTGAGTGAGGTGGGGGAATCAGAAACTACAGAAACAGCTGGAGTTAGTGGACATAAATTAGTAGGGTTAGATCCACGGTGTTTATAAAAACCACTTATGGAGGGAACAGGAGGAGAAACCACTGAGGAATGAGGATAAACCGACCTTAAAAAACTTGGACGGATGAACCGCGTCCCAACACGGCCTGGCGGGAATGCTGAAGTGGCGCTCAAGTCGCCAGACAAAGGAAGAGAAGCTAGAAGATCACGCCGATGTTTACTAGATAAACCACGCTTTAAGGGAAGTCTTATTCTCACCTGGATTTCTGCTCGTTTACCTCTTTTCCTCCGATGTTTTCCCGGGACTGGATAAGCATAGCTGGAGGCGCCCTGATTGGAATCGTTGTTTGGCTCTGGGCCAGTGCGCCACTCAGATAAATAAACAGGGAGGTACGCCCTCGGTGCATCTTGGGCGATCGTGAACGAACGGAAGGACAAAAGAGTCTGGCGATCATAGGAGATGGTAGCAGGGACACTACTGAAGAGGATCGCAGACAGGAGCAAGGTGGAAAAGAGGAGGTTAGTGGAGAAAAGTTTGAAAAAGTGGCCGGTGGCTGCGGCTAAGCCAAGCACAGGCGCCATCTTGTTACCGACCAGAAGCGGAACTCGAGAAAGAGTCCTGGAATGAAAGAGATGACCATCTGACCTTTGAGCTTTGCTTGAGCTCTCATGTTTTCCAAACAGACTGCTTTTAGAGGGAGGGACTCCTTCATCTCTGTCCTCACACTGATACATGCTGCTGAAGTCACATCAGCTCAAAAATTGGACATCATCATCTGCAGAGGAAACACAACTCATCCATCTGCACACCACAGAGCCCAGTCCGTCACAGATTGCTATGGATTTTATCAATATGTTCATCAATAAACCCATTTCCTGTAGTGAAGAGAGAATGAGACAATGAGCAGACAAGTCAACCAGTTATAACTGTGGCACATGCATGAGGCAAAATGCCCCGAACATCTGATCACAGAGTTTATTTAAACAAAGAGATAAAGATGGGAGTGAGGTCACTGCAAGAGGAGAGAGAGAGTCAGTGTGTGTATGAGTGTAGGGGAAGAACAGTGTGTGGGTGTCTGAGTGTGAGAATGCTTCAGGACATTTTTTAACAGGATTAAAGCAATGAAATTTAAAATTTCCATAACACTAAATCACAGTAAACATCGTAATAAGACAAATCTAAAGTAAACGTAAATTAAATGTAAACAGAGTTTCTTTACCGATTAATAAAAGTTCTCATTAATTGTTCTGATATCCCATTGAAAGATAAAAACTGATGTTTGGAGTAAACAAGATTCTTTGAAGAAGCGAGTGCACAAAGGTTGTGTGAAGGTGACCCACCTCATTATTTCCGCAACAACACATTGTTGACACTAAAGTCAAGTCAGCAACCTCCATTCTCTCTGGCTCTGCACGGCTGTTCAGAGGTTCTGGTAAAAAATAACAACATCCCACTACCGCCACCTCTCTGCCTGCTAGAGGACACTTAAATCATCAATGAAGAGATGGATGGAAACACCAATGACGCACTTCTCACAGGTGTGGTAAAATAACTGTCGTGGAGTGGAGATCACCTCATGAATCAGTGTTTTGCACTGGAAGTCATCTTGTACAACACAGCTCCCTGGAAAATGAAAATTAAACGTCAACGGTTTTCAGTCCAGATTAATAATGATTATAAAATCTTCTATTTGACTTGATTAAGTCTCATTCCCTTCTTTAGTTTTCCAGTCCACAGACACAGCTGACTCGGGTAAAAGAAGATTGCTGGACTAAACTCACCTTGTTTTCCTCCTGCTGTTCTGTCGACAGTAAAATTAAATCTGAATGTGTTCAGTTTCATTTTCCCATCACTTGATCACCTGCAGAGCTCCGCCCCCTCTTTATTTACAGCACAACACAACACTAATATACAACAACTAATACTGAGACCTGCTTCACTTGGCAAGGTTTGAAAATTGTCAGATCACTTAAAAAAATTCTATAAAATTTTCAACAACAGTTCATAGATGTTTTGATTTTATCACCCAAATTCACACACAGCCATTACCAGATGAGACGAGTAATCTCTCAGATCTTCTCCAGAACAACATGGTAGAGAAGGATTCTGTCACCTCACTTTGTGATTGGATCCTTGTCACATTTACCTGGCAGCACACATCGGAACATCACTGATGCTCTTCCAAGCAGCCCTCTTAACACACCACAAATGAAAGGAAGATTGTTTTATTTTTAGAGGAATTACGGTAATCAGGCTTGTCCTTGACCAGAAAGGGAGGATCAGGTCAAAAATCAGCATAATTATCATGTGAACCAGGCCTTACCTTCTGAGGTAGAGGAGACAGGAGACAAACTTACAAATGTCCAGAGTCTGAGAGTCTGACCCTTCACCTGTAACACCCTGACACTCAGTACAGGGTTAAAAGGTCATTTCACTGTGAACCCTGCTGTCATCGTCGTGACTCAAACCTGTGAGCTACAAACAAAAATCTGGTAAATCAGAAGAATTCCACTATCTTGTTTCTCCTTCAGGTTTTAATGGTTAGGTCTTCTCATCGTCTTCGTTTGTGTTTGATGTTTATTTGACTCTGGTGAGCTGTTAAATCTTTAGGATTATCTGCATCAGCTCATTTTCTTGGTTTGTTTTCATTATTTGGTTTTTGCCTGGACCTGCCTGCCCCTGACCTCCTACATCTGTGTGTGGGTCCTTCACCTACATGAATGCTGACACTTCATCACCATAAAATAAACCCGTGCTATTCTTCAAAATCTACTAAGCAGTTAAGGTGAATAAACATTATTAACAGACCAGACGATCTTCATATTATCAGTTTTATAAGCCCAACAACAAAAGGGTTGTGTTTCAACATCAAGGTTTTTGACAGTTACCACTGTTGCCCTCAAGGAGGCGCTGCAGGACCTTAAAATCCAACTCATGTCCACATTCAGTTTAAAAGATTTAGATGTCAAATCATTTCCTCTTTGTTACCACCACGGACCATGGTGCACAATCCTAGCCTAGTGAACTAGACCAAATTCTTGCATTGCAAAGAATGGTCTAGGCATGCTCCATTGGAACCTCAGCAGCTCCTACCAGGACTCTGGCTGGCCAATCACAGCTCTCTTGAGGGGTTTCAAACACATAAAGAGCTGTGATTGGTCCATAATGGTGGGCCAATCATAGTGCTCTATCTGCTTAGTGAACAAATCACAGAGCTTTATCCGCTTTGTGGGCCAATCAGGGCACTCTATATGCCTGGTGGGTGGGATGATGCAACAGAGTGAAACAAGAGTATGTCACATTCATTGTCCAGTAGCATGCGGAGATCATTTGAAAGACAACGGTAGAACCCTCCCCACCACCGAGAGCTGTCAATGGAGCATGGCCAGACTAAATAATACATTTATTTAGTCTGGCTTGCCAGGCTAGCACAATCCCAGATTTTATTAGTATGTATTAAATTTATTTTTTATTGCACACGACCCATTATGGCGTGCGTTTGAATATATTAATCATGCAGGGCAAAAAACTGGTTTTCATAAACTCCAAAACTGTAATTAGCCTAGCTGATCTTTTTCATATCTTTACGTTTCATCTAAAATGGAGCAATAAGTTGTTTTTGAATATTTCCCTCTAACTATAAACCTGTATGTAATAATAATAATAATAATAATAATAATAATAATAATAATAATAATGTTATTGCCATTGTTATTATTATTATTATTATTATTATTATTATTATTAAACAAACACAAAACATCAGTCCAACCCCTTTTCGTTTACTTTATTTATTTATTTATTTATTTATTTATTTATTTATTTATTTATTCCAAGACGCACTTGTGAGATAATAAACTAGAAATGCTGTCTAAACGCAGCATCGGTACCGTTTTCTGTGACGGTAGCGTGAAGGAGGACACATCCGGTGAAGTGCAGTGGGCTGTGCTGTGTCGGTACCAGAAGAGGGAGATGGGGATGGGGAGCATGTACCCGCGGTGAGCTTGTCTGTCAGGTAAGGCTGCGCTTTCTGCTCAAACACTGAGACGATTAACAGTTCTGCTCATAAGAATTAGGATTGTTTACACCAGCTCTGACAGGGCAGTTTGGGCTTGTTTATTATTTACATCAGCGTAGACGGCATCACCTGATGAATCAGTTCACACGTCTTTACCGAGATTGTTCCGTGGTCACTTGAGTGTGAGGAGAAAGTGTCAGCTTGTGCATCTGGAGTGGAGCAGCGGGAACCTGTAGATCCTCTCAGATGGTTTAAGGTCCATCATTGGGATGGATGGAGGCAAGAACTCCTGCACAGATCGGTAATATGTAAACAACAACAAAAGGAAGATGTTATTTAAAAAGTCCATTCAGCCTGCAGTATAACTCATCAGAGTTGATCTTAAAGCTTTCAGCACGTTTCAGTCTTTTTAAAAATCTAGATTTTACATCCTTCAGGATTGATTGACATGCTAACAGCTAGTCAGGGTGCAGCCAAGACCAGATTTCACTCCAACCCTGGTTTTCCACTGGATGACCAGGCAGCACGTAACTATCAGTTTTACCCGCGAGCTGGCTCTATGTTGTTCCTGTGAAAAAGACCAAACAATTGCAAGATCACATTCACAGTGTTCCGCCGGTGCGTGTTGACTATTACTGTGACTATTAGCAATTGCTAATACATTAATGTATCATGCAGCTGCCTTGTGGTCAGATTTATTTATGTCACAAAATTAGCATATTGTGTACTATTGTGAACGTTATGATATGACCCACTCCTAGTATTAACCATTAGCCTAGAAGTCTAGAGAAACCGTAGCAGTAGCAAAAGATTTTGCTCTGCAGGTTGGTATAGCCATGCTCCATTGTAGCCTCACCAAGTCTACCATTGGCTCAAACAACTTTAGTTCAGGCCAATCACAGCAGTCGGTGTTTGTAGAGAACTGGGTGGGCTTAGCACCAGAGCTGCGACAAGAAAAGCTACAATGATGGCGTTGGCTCAGGAACGGCGTTCGTTTGAAACCTCTTTGGTATTAACTTTGGACGATTTAGACTTGGGCTTTTCTTTGAGACTCAAACAGATAAAGGTTCTTTTGTATGTTCTTTTTTTTTTTAATGGATGTGTTCGTGTCTTCTTCTTCGATGGTGTGTCACGGACTGCCCCGTTGATGGGTTTCCGTAGTAATGAATATGCCATGTTGTTTGTTGCTCTGATTGGTCCTGGCGTTGTCCAGTTCCAAGTCAGTTTGAAAGACAACCATAGATTCTGCCCCACGACCAAGCTCTATGGTTTACAGGCAGACTATGCATTTACAGATATCGGATGGATAACCTAGCTAACCCTTTACACCACCTCCAGTTTTTACATTGCGTTGTTATTTTTATAGAAGCGTTTATCATCTCCTGTCAGAGTTGACATCAGATACATCACTTTGTCCCTGCTGCTCACATTTACTCTCATAATTAGATAGTTCTTTAAAACAAACAAGTGGTCACCAAGCTGTCCCAGGTACCTTGCACCATGATGCTGCATAACCATGACAACCATATCAATACAGTGTTGCTAAAGGTGCAGACATTCTATGTTCCACATATGTGAACCACAGCTATGTCACCAGCCAACATATATCTATATTAAATCACAACATAGTCTAATGTGCACAATGATTACTTAGGCAGGAGTCTTTATAAATCCACACTGTTATCACTATTAATTTAAATGGTGTTTGAGCAAATTTATGGCTCAAATAAAAAGAAAAATTCATAGTTTAAGTGGGAGTATGGTCGTGTAGGCTTAGTATTTCTCAATTAGATGGTGCATTGTCTACTCGGGTTGCTTAGCAACCTCATTTATTTATGTTTGTCTTTAAAGCGGATTCTTAACATGTCATTTTGTGTAGAAAACACGATTTTCTCCAGTTGCTTCAGACTTGAACTCGGCGGCTTTGGTTGTTTTAGATCAGAAATAAATGCTACGTTTATAATCTGAAGGTGCAGCAGAGTTTGACTAGAGAACATCTGTATTCGGGCTGAAACAAGCTTCTGGTTGATTCTAATCTGAAGACTTGAGTTCCCTTTCATGTGTTATTATTCCTTCATAATTTATGCTGTAAAAATTTCTACTGTCCATCCTTGCAGACGGTACAGAGATATTAAACCTGCAGCAGCAGAAATGGGACTAATTTTAACTTGTGCATTGACAGCATGTCAGTGAAGACCAGCGCTGGGTGGCCTGTGTGCAGCTTTGTAAATGCTGCATGTAATGACAAGAATGTAGACAACTTCACACCTTGGTGCCAGTTCTCCTCAAGGCTGTCATCAGTTTCCTGCTAAAACACGTCCCCTTTTTCTCAGGGTTTGTCGTGATTTTGCACTTCCCAGCTGCTGACAGATGTGTACAACACACGTGTGTGTAGCTGCTGGTTTGAACTTTGAGTCATGCTGATATGTACAGTTTTTTTTTTCCTGTTTGGTTCTGTCAAGTGTGAAGTTCTGGTTCTAACCTGCTAGATTCAGCTTATTACCGCTGATGTTTGATCAGTCACCGACTTGAAACGAGGGGCTGTGTGTGCTCTCTCATCTCTGTGTTACCGAGCCTCAGGAGCATTTGACATTCTTCTACTGCATTCTTAAAACACTTTCCACCAGAAGCTGTATTTTCTGGATTTTAGGCTGTAATTTAGTTCTAGATTTAGTTATTTGTCTGAAATTCTTTACAGTTTAAAGGGATCAGATTGGTTTATGTGTGCAGGCTTTTATAGGTTTGTACGAGGTGAAACACGTAGACAGGTGCTTGCTGAATTTATCGGGATGAGATAAAAAGTTAGACAAATACGAAGGACCCCTCACCATCTGGTAAGCCATGAAAAATGTTGATGACAGTCATAAAATATACTGATTTTCTAAAAAATAGGTGATGCATTTTTCCGGATCTGTCTGGGATTTTAGTTTGTTTTTTAAGTTTGTGGATTTTATTGTCTGCTGCTTTAAGACGAAACACGGATGAAAATGAAAAATGCGCTGATTCTAGTTTTGAGAGCCGAAACCAATGTTGGCTGGTTTTGATAAACTTCTGTGATGAATTATTATCAGAATATGTTTTTGCCAGTTTGGGATTGAATAGAAATGAATGATTCTGGAAGTGAAGACTTCCACACAGAACATCTGCTATCACCATCATCATTTAGTGCTCATTGATGGTGAGTTAATAGAGTTTTATTATTGCCTAGCGGTGAAACATTTACAGACCAAAAACATGTTTTGGCGCTTCATTTTGGCAGATCCTTTCTTTGCACCAAACGCATAAGCAGGGAACCGCATATTAAACGTGTTTCGCCACCACCTCAGAGGTGCATCCCTTTCTACTGAGAACATTTCTGACTTACATCAGCAGCAAATGTGTTCCTCACAGCTGGTCCTGCAAGATCACAAAATCATTGGAGAAGTGCAAGTTCACATGTGATTTCTCCAGTTTACGTTATAATAAGAAGGCGTTTGTGTGTTTTATTTCCTATTCTCTTTACAACAGAGGTGTCACGGTAGGGATGTAAGAAAAT